>NC_133327.1:21682511-21982511 GCF_042186555.1 Aquarana catesbeiana
AATCACATGAAGAATCATGGTTGATTCACACTGTCATTCCTTGGAATGCCTTTACCTCTGATGTAGTGAAGGTAGATTGTTGATCCCTAGGCTCTGGAGGTCAACCACTATCCCATAGTTCAGGAATAGGGATGAGCTTCGAATTCGAGTCGAACTCATGTTCGACTTGAACATGGGCTGTTCGCAAGTTCGCCGAACAGCGAACAATTTGGGGTGTTCGCGGCAAATTCGAATGCCGCGGGACACCCTTTAAAAGTCTATGGGAGAAATCAAAAGTGCTAATTTTAAAGGCTTATATGCATGGTATTGTCATAAAAAGTGTTTGGGGACCTGGGTTCTGACCCAGGGGACATGTATCAATGCAAAAAAAAGTTTTAAAAACTGCCGTTTTTTCAGGAGCAGTGATTTTAATAATGCTTAAAGTGAAACAATAAAAGTGTAATATCCCTTTAAATTTCGTAGCTGGGGGGTGGGTGTCTATAGTATGCCTGTAAAGGGGCGCATGTTTCCCGTGTTTAGAACAGTCTGACAGCAAAATGACATTTCAAAGGAAACTACTCGCGGCTATTAATGCATTGCCGGTCCGACAATACACATAGAAGTTCATTGATAAAAACGGCATGGGAATTCCCCACAGTGGAACCCCGAACCAAAATTTAAAAAAAAATGACGTGGGGGTCCCCCTAAATTCCATACCAGGCCCTTCAGGTCTGGTATGGATATTAAGGGGATCCCCGGCCAAAATTTAAAAAAAAAATGATGTGGGGGGGTCCCCCTAAATTCCATACCAGGCCCTTCAGGTCTGGTATGGATATTAAGGGGAACCCCGACCAAAATAAAAAAAAATGATGTGGGGGGTCCCGGTCCCCCTAAATTCCATACCAGGCCCTTCAGGTCTGGTATGGATATTAAGGGGAACCCCGCGCCAAAATAAAAAAAAAAACGGCGTGGGGTCCCCCCAAAAATCCATACCAAACCCTTATCCAAGCACGCAACCTGGCAGGCCGCAGGAAAATAGGGGGGACGAGAGAGCACCCCCCCTCCTGAACCGTACCAGGCCACATGCTCTCAACATTGGGAGGGTTCTTTGGGGTAGCCCCCCAAAACAACTTGTCCCCATGTTGATGAGGACAAGGGCCTCATCCCCACTACCCTGGCCGGTGGTTTTGAGGGTCTGCGGGCGGGGGGGCTTATCAGAATCTGGAAGCCCCCTTTAACAAGGGGACCCCCAGATCCCGGCCCTCCCCCCTGTGTGAAATGGTAAGGGGGTACAAAAGTACCCCTACCATTTCACTAAAAAACTGTCAAAAATGTTAAAAATGACAAGAGACAGTTTTTGACAATTCCTTTATTTAAATGCTTCTTCTTTCTTCTATCTTCTATCTTCCTTCATCTTCTTCTTCTGGTTCTTCTGGTTCCGGTGACCCCGCCCCCCTCTGACGCACGGTGACTTGACGGGACTTCCCTGTGGCGTCACAGGGAATGCCACAGGGAAGTCCCGTCATGTCCCCGTGCGTCAGAGGGGGGTGGGGTCACTGGGTGGCCCCGCCCCCATTATTTAAGAACCGTCAGAAGAGGAGAGGCATCACACAGCAGGAGCCTCCCTCCATGCCAGTATGGATGCCAGGTTACGTGCTCGGATAAGGGTCTAGTATGGATTCTTGGGGGGACCCCACACCGTTTTTTAAAAAAAATTTGGCACGGGGTTCCCCTTAATATCCATACCAGACCTGAAGGGCCTGGTATGGAATTTAGGGGGACCCCCCACGTCATTTTTTTTTAAATTTTGGTTCGGGGTTCCCCTGTGGGGAATTCCCATGCCGTTTTTATCAATGAACTTCTATGTGTATTGTCGGACCGGCAATGCATTATTAGCCGCGAGTAGTTTTAAATGACTTTTTTTCCTTTAAAATGTAATTTTGCTGTCAGACTGTTCTAAACACGGGAAACATGCGCCCCTTTACAGGCTATAAACACCCACCAGGTACAAAATTTAAAGGGATATTACACTTTTATTGCTTCACTTTAAGCATTATTAAAATCACTGCTCCTGAAAAAAACGTCAGTTTTTAAAACTTTTTTTTGCATTGATCCATGTCCCCTGGGGCAGGACCCAGGTCCCCAAACAGGTCCCCAAAATTAGCACTTTTGATTATTCATGTTCGTGTCCCATAGACTTTAACGGTGTTGGCGTGTTCGAACAAATTTTTTGCTTGTTCACATGTTCTGGTGCAAACCGAACAGGGAGGGTGTTCGGCTCATCCCTATTCAGGAAGTAGGTAATACTGTATAATATAATGAGAATGGAGAAGATAATGGCCCAACCACAAGACCAAAACCAAAACTTTGTCTCAACATACAGCGTTCTGTATCAAATTTTCTAACTTTTTCCATTTCCATCCCTTCCACTGCAAGCCATATATCTCACTTGGATGCTGTGGGGCTTTCTCGGATGGACCCCCCTTTCCTTCCTGTTCCTGCTCTCTATGCCTCCCTCATTGTGTCATCCACACTCTATTGTCTGGGTGCAGCCGGGGGAGAGGCATCCTTCCAACCACATCTAGAATTATGAATAAGTGATTCTTACTGTCTTTCATTCAATGGAATGCTTTTACCTCAGATGTAATGATGTATCCCTTGATGATCGTCGGTGCTATATAGATACCAATAATAAATAAATAAATGGGGGAGTCTGCTTCTTACATACAGAATGTACTATTTGTTAATTGTGTTGAAAAGCTAATAAAACCTATTCTTTAAAAAATCTTTAATAACAATGAAGTTCAGCAAAGAAAGAGCAATAACCTGGTTTTAGCCCTTTGAAAAGGGGCATTGAGACAAAGACTGCAGAAAGAGCTTGTCTTTAGAGCCTTTAAAAGGTAAAAGAAATTAACGCATTACGCAACCTACTAGTGTCAAACTGAAATGAAGTATCAATTTTGTTTTCAAGAGTTTTATTGAAAAAAAAAGGTTATGACAAATTTATAGGCATCACTGAAATAAAATCAAGTTACAATAGACAAAAATTTTAAAGGGCTATCAGTTTGTTGTAAGAAGCGTGGCAGTTTGTTGTAAGAAGCGTGTTAAGCTTTCTGGTCCCTTTCTTCTCAGAAGTGTGTAACTTAGGTCCTGTTCTATGGATGGCTGAAATCTTCCACCAATTAGTAGATATGTATAGTGCCATTTTCTGGTTGGAGGAGTAGCCTATAGAGGCTGTTAGGGGAGTAAGAACTTGTAGACTGCAATTGGGCCTGCCATGTGAGCAAAAACTGTTGTTTCCCCTCTCCTGTGGAGAGCATGAGTTGGGGACAATGACCCTCAAGTAGGGATGAGCTTTCTGTTTGGGTCGAACATGAGTTCAACTCGAACACTGGCTGTTCGCCAGTTCGTCAAAAACCGAACATTATGGGCCGTTCGCACCAAATTCGAGCCGTGCGTAATGGCCCATAATGCACTGCGGGAGCGCAGTGCAATGCTGTATGATGATTGGCCAGAGCATGCACCATGACCTGCATGCTTTGGCCAATCACAGAGCCCTCAGCTAAGAGAGCCATAATTGGCCAAAGGCAGGATGCCTTTTGTCAATCATGGCTCAGGGGGACGTCCCACACTATATAAGGCTGCCTGCACGTCGGCCTCGTGTAGTGTGTAGTTGGCGTGGACTGAGAGTGAGTGTGATTTAGGTTGAGCAGGCAGGCAGATTATTCAGTTAGCTGCAGTGTATTTTATATATATATATATATATATATATATATATATATATATATATATATATATATATATATCCACTGTATCCAGTTTATCTAGATCTGACTGCAGTCCATTCCTGGTGTACTGCTTCTAATATACTTCAGGCAGGCAGGTGATTCAGTTAGCTGCAGTGCATTTAATATATATATATATATACACAGATAGTCTCATATATATATATATATATATATATATATATATATATATATATATATATATATATATATATATCTACTGCATACAGTTTAGCTATATCTCACTGCAGGCCGTTCCTGGTGTAATGTTTCTAATATACTTCTGGCAGGCAGGTTATTCAGTTAGCTGCAGTGTATTTAATATATATACAACCCTCGTATATATATATATATATATATATATATATATATATATATATACCCACTGTATCCAGTTTAGCTATATCTGACTGCAGGCCGTTCCTGGTGTACTGTTTCTAATATACTTCAGGCGGTGTACACAGTATACAGTGCTGTGCACCCATAGTGCAGTTGCTCATACTTTTCTGGTGGTCAATACAGTACACCCATAGTTTTTATTACACTTCTGTTGGTGTACACAATACTGTGCACCCCTAGTGCAGTTGCTACTACTTTCCTGGTGGTGTACACAATACATACAGTGTACCCATAGTTGTTATTATACTTCTGTGGGTGTACACAGTGCCGTGCACCCATAGTGCAGTTGCTACTACTTTCCTGGTGGTGTACACAATACATACAGTGCACCCATAGTTGTTATTACACTTCTGTTGGTGTACACAGTACTGTGCACCCCTAGTGCAGTTGCTACTACTTTCCTGGTGGTGTACACAATACATACAGTGCACCCATAGTTGTTATTGCACTTCTGTAGGTGTACACAGTACCGTGCACCCCTAGTGCAGTTGCTACTACTTTCCTGGTACTGTACACAATACATACAGTGCACCCATAGTTGTTATTACACTTCTGTTGGTGTACACAGTACCGTGCATCCCTAGTGCAGTTACTACTACTTTCCTGGTGGTGTACCCAATACATACAGTGCACCCATAGTTGTTATTGCACTTCTGTAGGTGTACACAGTACCGTGCACCCCTAGTGCAGTTGCTACTACTTTCCTGGTACTGTACACAATACATACAGTGCACCCATAGTTGTTATTAAAATTATGTTGGTGTACACAGTACCGTGCACCCTTAGTACAGTTGTTACTACTTTCCTGGTGGTGTACACAATACATACAGTGCACCCATAGTTGTTATTACACTTCTGTTGGTGTACACAGTACTGTGCACCCCTACTGCAGTTGCTACTACTTTTCTGGTGGTGTACACAATACATACAGTGCACCCATAGTTGTTATTGCACTTCTGTAGGTGTACACAGTACTGTGCACCCCTAATGCAGTTTCTATTACTTTCCTGGTACTGTACACAATACATACAGTGCACCCATAGTTGTTATTAAAATTATGTTGGTGTACACAGTACCGTGCACCCTTAGTACAGTTGTTACTACTTTCCTGGTGGTGTACACAATACATACAGTGCACCCATAGTTGTTATTACACTTCTGTTGGTGTACACAGTACTGTGCACCCCTACTGCAGTTGCTACTACTTTTCTGGTGGTGTACACAATACATACAGTGCATCCATAGTTGTTATTGCACTTCTGTAGGTGTACACAGTACCGTGCACCCCTAATGCAGTTGCTATTACTTTCCTGGTACTGTACACAATACATACAGTGCACCCATAGTTGTTATTAAAATTCTGTTGGTGTGCACAGTACCGTGCACCCTTAGTACAGTTGCTACTACTTTCCTGGTGGTGTACACAGTACACAATACAGTGTAGTGGTTTTTTGCTAAACAAAAATTACAGCATGTCCAGAAGGCCACCAAGGAGAGGCAGACGCTCACAGGCCACTAAAAGAGGGCAAGCAGGCTCTGTGTCTACAGTCGACAGTGCTGGTCATGGACAAGGTGCATCCTCAGCCTGTGGCCTTGGGGCATGCTTGTCCTTTTTTCCTGCGGCTGGCCGTGTTATTGAGCCACAACATGCAGAAGAGTTGGTGGAATGGATAACAAAGCCATTCTCATCCTCCTCATCCTCTGTCACCCAGGCTCAGAGTAGTTTGCCTGCCAATGCAGCTGCCAAAGCGGCCTATCCCATAGGCTCCATGTCAACAGTCACTCCTTCCCTAGCCCCACCATCATGCACGGAGGAGTCCCCCGAACTATTCGACCACAATGTCGAGTACTTGCTGCAGGAGGATGCGCAGCGATTTGAAGGCTCAGTACCCAGGTTGAGGAAGGGAGTAACGTCAGCCTAGAGAGAGGGGGTGCCCAAGAAGGTCAAGAAACTGGCAGTCATGTTCCCCAAGCTGCAGCATACTGCCAAGTTTGCTCCAGTGACGAGGAGGGAGGGGATGATGAGGTCACTGACTCAACTTGGGTGCCTGATAGAAGAGAGGAGGAGGAGGAGACGCATCTCCAATGAGGTAGGGTGCCCTCCAGGGGGTAGCTTAAGGGCATACACCGTATTGCATCACACCGCAGAGCTAAGCAGGTACAGGGCGCTGCTGAATCCCCACATATTTTGAAAAGTTCTTTGGTGTGGGCCTTTTTTGACACGTGTGCAGCAGATTGCACTGTTGCTGTTTGCAACATATGTCTGAAGCGTATCAAGCGTGGCCAAAACAGCAGCCGCTTGGGCACCATATGCTTGACCAGACATATGAGGACCTCCTATGCAGTCTGTTGGCAACAGCACTTAAAAGACCCACATCAAAGAATAAGGCGGACCGCTCCTTGTTCCTCATCAGCTGGGTTCTCCAACCCCACTATACCTCCAGTCCTCTCAGAAACCTGCACTGAGAGGAATGAGGGTATAGCAATAGGTGTCATAAGTACTTGTAGCCAATCTGCTATCAGTACACCTCCATCTGATTTTAGCAGGCAAATTTCCCTACCCCAGTTGCTAAACTGTAGAAGGAAATTCGGTCCCAGCCATCCACATGCGTCTGAATAGTAGCTTGGCCAAATTGCTAGCACTGCAACTGCTGCCTTTTGAGCTGGTAGAATCTGCCCCCTTTCGTGAATTTGTGGAATGTGCGGTACCTCAGTGGCAGGTTCCTAAACGCCATTTCTTTTCACGAAAGCCATTCCGGCTCTCTACCAGCATGTGGAAGGCAATGTCTTGGCCTCGTTGGACATGGCGGTCAGCAGTAAGGTGCATATTACTGCTGACTCATGGTCCAACAGCCATGGACAGTGTTGTTACCTTTCTTTCACGGCGCACTGGGTAACTCTGCTGGCAGCTGGGAAGGATGCAGGACAGGGTTCAGTATTGTTGGAGATTGTTCCGCCACCACGCCTCCAAAATGCTAGTGGTGATTCTGCCACAGCTCTCTCCTCCACCCCCTCCTCTTCTTCTTCCTCTATGGCCTCTTCCTCTGCAGATTTCTCCTCTGAACCAGTGGAGCCACACTGGGGCAGAGATTCTGTCAGCTCTGCAGGGGCAGGCTCAGAGGTGGTTGACGCCACGCCAGCTTCAGCCAGGAATGTTTGTATGCGACAATGGCACCAACCTCCTCTCTGCCCTCCAACAGGGACACTTGACCCATGTTCCCTGTTTGGCTCATGTCCTGAATTTAGTGGTGCAGTGGTTCCTGAGCAGGTACCCAGGCTTACGGGATCTCCTGAGGCAGGCCAGGAAAGTCTGTGGTCATTTCCGCTGGTCATATAATGCCAGTGCTCGGCTGGCTGACATTCAAAGAGAATGCAACCTGCCGAAGAACCGCCTCATTTGTGACATGTCCACCATGTGGAACTCAACATTGGCAATGCTGCAGCAGAGGGCCATCAATGAGTACCTGTGTGAGTATGGCACCAGGACAGGGTCAGGGGAGCTTGGCTTTTTTTCGCCACACCAGTGGCTACTGATCAAGGATGCATGCACTGTCCTGTCACCATTTGAGGAGGCCATGAGGATGGTGAGCAGTGACAGTGCATTCATCAGTGATACTGTCCCTCTTGTCCTGTTGGAGCACATGCTTCATGGAATAATGAACAGGGCACTTGAGGCAGAACAGCGGGAAGAAGAGGAGGACTTCCTTACCTCTCAAGGCCCCCTTTATCCAGATAATAGTATTCCTGCAGGCCCGCCGATCACACAGGAAGAAGAAGAGGAGGAGCATTGTGTCAGCATGGAGGTGGAGGAAAATACTCAGCATCAGCAGCAGTCTTCAAGGGATCGTTTTCAGTCTCCAGAAACCCATGGAGTTGTACGTGGCTGGGAGAAGGTGGTTGAGGATCATGTGATCCTTAGTGACCCAGAGGACTCAGGATCGAATGCCTCTGCAAACCTACGCTGCATGGCCTCCCTGATCCTGCAAAGCCTGTGAAAGACCCTAGGATTTGTGGTATCAAGGAGAGGGATCATTACTGGCTGGCAACCCTTCTTGATCCACGTTACAAGGGTAAGGTTGCAGAACTTATCCAGCCTTCACAAAGAGAGCAGAGGATGAAACATCTTCGAGAGGCCTTGCAGAAAGGTTTGTGCAATGTGTTTCCAGAGCCTGGGAGGTTACAATTTCCTGGTGCTGGACAACGTTTTGCTGAGGCTTTGTTCAGTCATAGAAAAAGCGAAGGTGGCCGGCTGACCAATGCCTTCAGACAATTCTTCAGTCCTCAGCACCCAGGTCTGATCGGTTCCAGCAACCATCGCCAGCATCTGAATTACATGGTGCAGGTATAGCTAGGGGCAAGATCAGACTTGGAGACCTTTCCACCAGAACATCCACTGGGTTACTGGGTCTTGAGGATGGACCAGAGCTTGCTCAATATGCAATTGAGCTACTGGCCTGTCCTGCATCCAGCGTTCTTTCTGAACGCACATTCAGTGCTGTTGGAGGCTTTGTAACCGATCACAGAGTGTGCCTGTCCACAGACTCTGTTTATTAGCTCACATTTATAAAAATGAATTGGTCTTGGATCACCAGCTACCAAGCACCTGATGCTGATGTAACCGATTGATTTTTCAATGCATGTGGGATCCCTTGAAGACTGCATATGCTGAGTGACTATCCTATTATGCTGAGTGCTTCTAAGAATATTTTCAGTTCAGGGCACCACCACCACTACCTAATGCCCAATTTTTCTGCCCCTGTTTAATAGGGGCACGTAATTACAATTTTTGATCTAATATTTCACAGCAGGGCCTGTTCCTGCGCTCAACAAAAGTATCTGTGAGGATTTACAGTGTTGTAC
The DNA here is from genome assembly GCF_042186555.1 of Aquarana catesbeiana. Taxonomy (NCBI): domain Eukaryota; kingdom Metazoa; phylum Chordata; class Amphibia; order Anura; family Ranidae; genus Aquarana; species Aquarana catesbeiana. Next base: position 21,691,535 of record NC_133327.1, read on the forward strand.
CACCACCACCGCCGCCTAAGGTCCAATTTTTCCACCCCTGTTTAACAGGAGCGCGTAATTACAATTTTTGATCTAATATTTCACAGCAGGGTCTGTTCCTGCGCTCAAAAAAAGTATCTGTGAGGCTTTACAGTGTTATGCCGCCACCACCACCACCGCCTAAGGTCCAGTTTTTCTGCCCATGCTTAACAGGGGTGCATAATTACAATTTTTGATCTAATATTTCACAGCAGTGCCTGTTCCTGTGCTCAACCAAAGTATCTGTTAGGCTTTACAGTGTTGTGCCACCACCACCACCACCGCCTATGGCCCAATTTTTCTGCCGCAGTTTAACAGGAGGCAGGAGTATGTAATGCACAGAATGCAGGGGACAGGCATGTTATTCACAGAATGCAGGGGGTCAGAAGTATGTAATGCACAGAAAGGAGGGGAGTATGTAATGCACAGAAAGGAGGGGGCAGGAGTGTTATACACAGAATGTAGGGGTCAGCAGTATGTAATACACAGAGTGCAGGGGACAGGAGTGTTATCCACAGAATGCAGGGGTCGGGAGTATATAGTACACAGAGTACAGGAGACAGGAGTGTTATCCACAGAATGTAGGGGTCAGGAGTATGTAATGCACAGAATGCAGGGGACAGGAGTGTTATCCACAGAATGCAAGGGACAGGAGTGTGTAATACATAGTAGGAGTCCTGAGTACAAAACAAAAAGAGTGCAGAAGTGTGTAATGCAGTGTGTAGGGGTAGAGCGAGTGAAAATCCCCCCTCTCCTCAAGCAAAACTCTCCTTCACTTTACCTTTTCAGTGAAAAATCCTACTGCCTCCTTTTCAAAAAAGAATAACACAAAAAAAATTGCACACTCACCCCCCCAGTACAAATCCTCTCTCACCCTCCCAGAACAAATCCTCGACAAGAAAATCCCCTCTCCTAACACATAGTTCCCCCTCACAGAAAAAAACCTTCTCCCCCCCAGTACCCCTCTCAGAATAAATCCTCTTACACCCCCAAATTCTCTGACCCAGCACAACCCCCCATTCTAATATAAATCCTCTCCCACCCAATTCCCCCTCTCTAAATCCCCAAGCACAAATCTTCTTTCCCTCACCAGTCCCCCTTCCCAGCACAACAAATCCCCCCCAATTTTTTTTCCCAGCAAACATTCTCCCCCCCATCAAGAAGCCCCCCAAATCTCTATTTTAGTACAGATCCTCCTCCTCCCAGTGTAAATCCTTTCTCCAATTTTAGCACAAATCATCTCCCCCAAATCCCCCTTCCCAGCACAGATCTTCTTCCACCCCGCAAATGCCCTCTCCTAGAACAACTCCTCATCCTGGCTAGGGATGAGCCAAACACCCCCCTGTTCGGTTCGCACCAGAACATGCGAACAGGCAAAAAATATGTTCGAACACATGAACATCGTTAAAGTCTATGGGACTCGAACATGAATAATCAAAAGTGCTAATTTTAAAGGCTTATATGCAAGTTATTGTCATAAAAAGTGTTTGGGAACCTGGGTCTTAAAAACACCCCTTTTTTCGGGAGCAGTGATTTTAATAATGCTTAAAATGAAACAATAGAAGTGTAATATTCCTTTAAATTTCGTACCTGGGGGGTGTCTATAGTATGCCTTTAAAGGGGCGCATATTTCCCGTGTTTAGAACAGTCTGACAGCAAAATGACATTTCAAAGGAAAAAAAGTCATTTAAAACTACTCGCGGCTATTAATGAATTGTCGGTCCGACAATACACATAAAAGTTCATTGATAAAAACGGCATGGGATTTCCCCACAGGGGAACCCCGAACCAAATTTGTTTTAAAACCCCGAACCAAATTTTTAAAAAAAATGGTGTGGGGGTCCCCCTAAATTCCATACCAGGTCCTTCAGGTCTGGTATGGATATTAAGGAGAACCCCGGGCAAAATTTAAAAAAAAATGTCATGGGGTCCCCCCAAAAATCCATACCAGACCCTTATCTGAGCACACAACCTGGCAGGCCTCAGGAAAAGAGGGGGGACGAGAGAGTGCCCCCCCTCCTGAACCGTACCAGGCCACATGCCCTCAACATTGGGAGGGTGCTTTGGGGTCCCCCAAAGCACCTTGTCCCCATGTTGATGGGGACAAGGGTCTCATCCCCACAACCCTTGGCGGGTGGTTGTGGGGGTCTGTGGGCAGGGGGTTTATCAGAATCTGGAAGCCCCCTTTAACAAGGGGACCCCCAGATCACCCCCTGTGTGAAATGGTAATTGGGTACAAAAGTACCCCTACCATTTCACAAAAAAGTGTCAAAAATGTTAAAAATGACAAGAGACAGTTTTTGACAACTCCCTTATTTAAAATCTTCTTCTTTCCATCTTCTTTGGGTCTTCTTCTTCCTTCTTCCTTCGGTTTCTTCCTCCATCTTCTTCTTCCTCTGGTTCTTCCTCCGATCCACTGCTTCTTGCTCCAATTTTCTCGTCCGGCATCTTCCTCCGTGGTGTCTTCTTCCCCGCTTAGTTCTTGGGCCACTCCGCATCCATGGGAGGCTCCCGCTGTGTGACGCTTCTCTTCTTCTGACACTTCTTAAATAACGGAGGGCAGGGCCACCCGGTGACCCCGCCCCCCTCTGATGCACGGGGACTTGACTGGGATTTCCCTATGACTTTCCCTGTGATGTCAGAGGGGGCGGGGTCACCCGTTACGTAATAGGGAAGTCCCGGTGCATTAGAGGGGGCGGGGTCTGTTATTTAAAAAGTGTCAGAAGAAGAGAAGCATCACACAGCGGGAGCCTCCCATGGATGCGGAGCGGCCCAAGAATGAAGCGGGGAAGAAGACGCCACGGAGGAAGATGCCAGACGAGAACACCGGAGCAAGAAGCAGAGGATCGGAGGAAGAAGAAGATGGAGAAAGAAACCAAAGGAAGAAGGAAGAAAGAAGACCCGGAGAAGATGGAAAGAAGAAGACTTTAAATAAAGGAATTGTCAAAAACTGTCTCTTGTCATTTTGAACATTTTTGACACCTTTTTTGTGAAATGGTAGGGGTACTTTTGTACCCCATTACCATTTCACACGGGGGGGCGGGATCTGAGGGTTCCCTTGTTAAAGGGGGTTTCCAGATTCCGATAAGCCCCCCGCCCGCAGACCCCCACAACCACCGGCCAAGGGTTGTGGGGATGAGGCCCTTGTCCTCATCAACATGGGGACAAGGTGCTTTGGGGGGCCGCTACCCCAAGGCACCCTCCCAATGTTGAGGGCATGTGGCTTGGTACGGTTCAGGAGGGGGGGTGCTCTCTCGTCCCCCCCTCTTTTCCTGCGGCTTGCGAGGTTGCGTGCTCAGATAAGGGTCTGGTATGGATTTTTGGAGGGACCCCACGCCATTTTTTTTTAAATTTTGGCGCGGGGTTCCCCTTAAAATCCATACCAGACCCTTGTTCTGGTATGGATTTTTGGGGGGACCCCACGCCATTTTTAAAAAAAATTTTGGCGTGGGGTTCCCCTTAATATCCATACCAGACCTGAAGGGCCTGGTATGGAATTTAGGGGGACCCCCTCGCCGTTTTTAAAAATAATTTGTGTATGTGTATGGTCAGACAGACAATTCATTAATAGTCGTGAGTAGTTTTAAATGACTTTTTCTCTTTTATAATGTCATTTTGCTGTCAGAATGTTCTAAACAGGGGAAACATGCGCCCCTTTGAATTCTCTTTCCCCCAAATTCCCCATGCCTGCACAAGTCTTCTCCCCAGTTCTATCACAAATCCTCCCACCAAAATCCCCCCTCCCAGCACAAATCTTCATCCCCTTCCCCAGGACTAATTTTTCTCCACCAACCCAAATCCCCGCTCTCAGCACAATCCACCCTTCTTCCCCATCTCAGCACAAATCCCCACCCACCTTAGTTCCTCCCTCCCAGAACAAATCCTTTTCCCCCTCAATTTCCCCCCATAACAAATCCTCCTTCTCTCCATTTCCTCCTCCCAAAATAAATCCTCTTCCACCCCACAAAACCTCCCTCATTGCACAACCCCCCTTTCCAGTAAAAATCCCCCTCCCCAAATTCCCCGCAGCACAAATCCTCCTTTCCTCCAATCCCTCTTTCCAACCAAATCTCTCTCTTTCCCTCTTCAAGCACAAGTCCCCCCAGTCTCCATTTCTAGCACAAATCCTGCCCACTTACCACCCTGTCATTGTTCTGATGCAGAATGAGTAAATGGGCTGAGGGTGTGAGGGGGTTATAGGTGGATGGCGGGGGTGGGGCTAGGGTGTGGGTTGGGGGTGGGGATGGGGAAAGGGTAAGTGGAGGTGGGGTAGGGATAGGGAAATGGTAAGTGGGGGCGGGGTGGGGCGGGGGAAGGGGTGTTTGAACTGGAAGGTATTGAAGTCTCTGGGGAGGTGGGGGGAGGGGATGGGAGGTTGTAGGAAAATTTGTTGGTGGCTGGAGAGGAATACTGAAAACAATGCCTCAGGTTAGTGGGGGTGAGAGCTGGGCTAGAGGATGGATTTCAATGTTGGCTGGTGAGTGGGAATGGAAGAGGATCCTGGAAGAGCCTGTGGGGGGGGAGAGGAACAATGAAGGGAGAAGAAGGAAGATGCTGGAAGGCATGGGGCAGTTGTAACCGCTGGCAAGGGGATTCAATGCTGTCAGCTATGTAGGTGTGCTGCATGGTAGGGAAATGAGTGCAAGTGGCAAAGTTGGCGAGTGCAAAAGTGAAGCATGTGATTGGAATGACAGGCGTGTAGGCATAAAGCAGTGGTGACAGCAGGAGAGACTGTAGAAATGGCTGGGAGCAGTTACAGATAGAAGAGTGATGGAAGTAATTGAAATGACAGGTGGGGAGGCATTGAGCAGCGATGACAGCAGGACAGGGAGTAGCACGCTGCCTGGCTTGGATGGAGTGTTGCTGGCAGTAGAAGCTGGCAGAAGAGGGATCAGCAGACCAGCCCGCTGATGGTTGGGTTGGAGTGGGAGTGATGCTGGTGGAGGGGTAAAAGGGAAAATTGAATAGGAAGGGTAGTGGATGGTATAAGGAGGTAATGATACTAACTAAATCACTGGCTGGTACAAAATGATACTAGATCATGCTCATGCCACTCTTCCCAAATATACGAAAACATGGTCAGAGGAGCTTGGGAGAGACATATCAGATGCAGAATGGAGTAAAGCTTTCCTATTTACCCACAAATCATCTATCTCAAACTACACTCAAGAGAAAAATTATAAGCTGTTGTCTGGTGGTATAGTGTGCCAACCAACCTCAAGATCATGTATCCTTCGGTCACCGACGTCTGTTGGAGATGTAACTCGACAAAAGGTACGTACAACCACATCTGGTGGGAATGTGATGAGATCCAGCCATTTTGGGCACAGATCTTCCAAATCTACACGGAAATATATGACAAGCCTCTCACTCCTTCCCCTTCCCTTGCCCTCCTCTCCATACTACCTGGCACTGTTAAATCTCAAAAGCACAATCTCCTAAAATTCTTCCTCAGTGCTGGTCGACAACTTATTCCTAGACATTGGAAAACTACTTCCTCCCCATCCCTTATAGAATGGGTGAGCGAGATAAACGACATCATGCATATGGAGGAGATGCAAGCCATATCCCTAGATAAACAGGGACAATTTTCATTCATCTGGAGTGTTTTGGAAGCATTATTCTACTTCGGATAAACTGAAACACTGAATTTCAGCTGCAAATACACCTTGAAACACTGGCTAATGGCAAAATTATGTTCCCACATCTTAGACTGGCAACACTTCAGTAGAGTAAGGTTGTCTCTCTACCCCCCCCCCCCCTCCTTCCCCCTATTACCTACTATAATCCCCCTTTCCTTCAACTCCCCTCCCCCCCTTTTTTTTTTCTTTTTTCCCCTTTCGCTTTTATTTATCCCTAACATCTATATGTTTGGCTACATGTAACCATACCACAAAATTGTGTGTATTCTGATTCCTAAATGTACACTTATATCAGCTATGGGTCTTGAAAATACGTTGACACCCTTGTGCAGACAAACCCTCGATGCTCTGCTCACACTCATTAACTTCCTCGACTTCAGGGCGCAGCAGGTTCCCACAGGGGCGCCCAGGCTGCTGGAAGTTGCACTTACATGATTGTTGGTACAATATTAGCAACCTCATTTCAATGATTTACCCTCAGGTTATCTACAGGTGAAACTCGAAAAATTAGAATATCGTGCAAAAGTTAATTTATTTCACTAATGCAACTTAAAAGGTGAAACTAATATATGAGATAGACTCATTACATGCAAAGCAAGATAGTTCAAGCCATGATTTGTCATAATTGTGATGATTATGGCTTACAGCTCATGAAAACCCCAAATCCACAATCTCAGAAAATTAGAATATTGTGAAAAGGTGCAATATTCTAGGCTCAAAGTATCCCACTCTAATCAAATAATTAAGCCATAACAACTACAAGGGTTTCCTGAGCCTTTAAAGGGTCTCTCAGTCTGGTTCAGTAGGAATCACAATCTTGGGAAAGACTGCTGACCTGACAGTTGTGCAGAAAACCATCATTGACACCCTCCATAAGGAGGGAAAGCCTCAAAAGGTAATTGCAAAAGAAGTTGGATGTTCCCAAAGTGCTGTATCAAAGCACATTAATAGAAAGTTATGTGGAAGGGAAAAGTGTGGAAGAAAAAGGTCCAAAAGCAGCAGGGATGACCGCAGCCTGGAGAGGATTGTCAGGAAAAGGCCATTCAAAAGTGTTGGGGACTTTCACAGGGAGTGGACTGAGGCTAGAGTCAATGCACCAAGAGCCACTACACACAGACGGATCCTGGACATGGGCTTCAAATGTCGTATTCCTCTTGTTAAGCCACTCCTGAACAACAAACAATGTCAGAAGCGTCTTACCTGGGCTAAAGAAAAATAGACCTGGTCTGTTGCTCAGTGCTCCAAAGTCCTCTTTTCTGACGAGAGCAAATTTTGCATCTCGTTTTGAAACCGTTGACCCAGAGTATGGAGGAAGAATGGAGAGGCACAGACTGCAAGATGCTTGAAGTCCAGTGTGAAGTTTCCACAGTCTGTGTTGATTTGGGGAGCCATGTCATCTGCTGGTGTTGGTCCGCTGGGCTTAATTAAGTCCAGGGTCAACACAGCAGTCTACCAGGAGATTTTGGAGCACTTCATGCTTCCTTCCACAAACGAGCTCTATGGGGATGCTGACTTCATTTTCCAGCAGGACTTGGCACCTGCCCACACTGCCAAAAGCACCAAAATCTGGTTCAATGACCGTGGGATTACTGTGCTTGATTGGCCAGCAAACTCGCCTGACCTGAACCCCATAGAGAATCTATGGGGCATTGCCAAGAGAAAGATCAGAGACATGAGACCGAACAATGCAGAAGAGCTGAAGGCTGCTATTGAAGCATCCTAGTCTTCCATAACACCTCAGCAGTGCCACAGGCTGATAGCTTCCATGCCACGCTGCATTGAGGCAGTAATTGCTGCAAAAGGGGCCCAAACCAAGTACTGAGTTCACATGCATGCTTATACTTTTCAGAGGTCCGATATTGTTCTATGTACAATCCTTGTTTTATTGATTGCATGTAATATTCTAATTTTCTGAGATTGTGAATTTGGGGTTTTCATGAGCTGTAAGCCATAATCATCACAATTATGACAAATCACGACTTGAACTATCTTGCTTTGCATGTAATGAGTCTATCTCATATATTAGTTTCACCTTTTAAGTTGCATTAGTGAAATATATGAACTTTTGCACAATATTCTAATTTTTCGAGTTTCACCTGTATATGAGAGACACAGAATGCCTTATGTTTTTTTCTTTTTTGTATAACTTGAATTTTATTATACCAGATTGTCTATTGATAGGCACCTGGTCCTGTTTGTATACATGTTTGTTTATACTCATGTTGAAAAAACAATAAAAACTTATTGAACCCAGTGGCAGCTGGTGCTCAATTTTTCGGGGGAGCGCAAAGCCCTAACCAACCAACCCCCCCCCGCCGGTCACTCGCCTGCAATAGGGCCTACAGATAGTTAGATAAATAGATAGACAGATAAATGGACACATAGATAGATAGACACTGGGTGGGATGGATAGATAGACACTGGTTGGGAGGGAGGGATAGATAGACACTGGGTGGGAGGGAGGGATAGATAGACACTGGGTGGGATGGCTGGATGGATAGACACTGGGTGGGATGGATAGACACTGGGTGGGATGGATGGATAGATTGACACTGGGTGGGATGGATGGATAGATAGACACTGGGTGGGAGGGAGGCATAGATAGACACTGGGTTGGATGGATGGATGGATGAATAAATAGACACTGGGTGGGATGGATAGATGGATAGACACTGGGTGGGATGAATGGATAGATAGACACTGGGTGGGATGGATGGATAGACACTGGGTGGGATGGATGGATGGATGATAGACATTGGGTGGGTGAGAGAGATAGACGGTGGGTGGGAGGGGGAGAGAGAGATAGACACTGGGTGGATGGGAGGGAGAGATAGATATTGGGTGGGATGGACACACACACACACAGATCAGTGATGAGAACTTACATATCTGTTAATGAGTCTCTGTCTTGCAGGCTGCAATCCATGGCTAGTGACAGGCAGCTGTCCTGACACCTCCTCTGCCTCCTTCCTTTCATACGCTGGCTGAAGGATGTCTTATCTCGTTCTTATCTTGGTGTGTATTCAGTCACACAAGGCTGGTCTCCTTATTTCTACAGGATGGATGGATGGGGAGGCTTCACAATATGGACTGTGTGTTTAACAAGTGCCTCCACTGACACTGCCAAACCGAGATACAGCAGCACCAATGGAGCTAATAAAAGCATTGACGATCAGCACTTGTTAAACACACAGCCCATGTGAAGCCTCCCCATCCATCCATCCCATATAAATAAGGAGACCAGCCTTGTGTGATCGTCAGTACTTCTATTATCTCCACTGGTGTTGCTGTGTCTCGGTTTGGCAGTGGAAACATTCGGCTTTGCCCCTCTCCTGTGGATTTCCAACTACTTGCTTGTTTCTCTTTGAAGTTGAAGGCAGCGGAGGAGTCCGCTCCTCTGCTCGGGTGCACTGGTCTGACACAGGGAAAACCGGTAGTGACATACTAACTAGTCTGTCACTCAAAGCACATGGCCATAGGAATACACTATGGGCGCTGGGCGGATGCCGATCGGTGCTTTGGTTTGCGCCACAAGGCGGGTTAAAACCCCGCAAATGAAGCGCCTCGTCTGCAATCTTGTGATTGCATAGACGTGGTGCTTCCCATAGTGCACTGTGCCCGGTGCCCGAACACAGTGCACTTAAGGACTTTTTTTCAATTTTTTTTAAAGGGCCATTTAAAAAAAATTTTTTTTTTTAACATTTTTTTTTTTGACTGCATGGGGGGGGGCACCCAGGCGCCCCCTATGGACTGGCCATCACTGATTAAACCTAAATCACTGGCTGGGCTTGCATAGGCAGCATAGAGGATGGCTCCAGTCTCTGTGCTTCTCTCACTGTGCCGTCTCTGTCCTTCACTGTCCTTCCACTTTTTAAAGCTACTTCATGGCTCCTCTTCAAAGGTGGAAGCTGCTAAGAGACAGGAAGCTGGAGGCAGTGGTCAGAGCTGGGAGATGGCCTGCAAAGTGTGTGATCGGTTGCTAGGACGCCGGCGGTCCTCGCAACAAATGACAGTATTGAAGATTGGGGGGGAGCAGAGATTCTCACTTTGAGGATACCACCACTGAATGGAGCCCAGTGCTGGAACTTGTTACGGGAACTGGAACTGGAACTCTGGATTCCAGCACTCCAGCCCAGATCTGAGGAGCGCCGGTACTTACTCGGGATGGTCCTGCAGAATCTGGGATGGATGGGAAGTATGAAAATATACAATAGAAAGTTTAATCTTCATTATTACAGGATCATGCATTTGCACCTCCATTTATGAGGTATACCTCATTCAATCAAACAAGTACAATCAGGGTGAAACAGGACAAAAAAGACAAAAAAGAATGAATATATACACACATATTATAAATAAAGAGACGGGACACAGAGCCATAATAATTACTACATGGGTTATAGGCCACCTTCAGGTGATGGACACTGGCACACTCAAAACAGGAAGTCCCCCTCCCTATATAACCCCGATATACATATATCCCAAAAAAGAGGGGAGGGACCTCTGTGTCCCGTGATGTACTTCAAGAAAAGGATTTTACAGGTAAGCTGTTATAAAAATCCTATTTTCTTAATCATACATCACGGGACACAGAGCGATAATAATTACTACATGGGATGTCCCAAAGCAATGCCATCTGAGGGGAGGGAGACACAGAAAAAAAGCAGGCTGCCATCAGACATGAGGATCTACACTGCTGCCCACAGAACACTGCGCCCCAAGGCAGCGTCCTCATGCACTTTTATATTCACCTGATTCTGAGTCATGGATGCTTGGTGATGCACTGCCCAGGAAACACTTATGGCTCTGGTAGAGTGCGCTCTAACTTGAAAGGGTGGAACCTTCCCTTTCAAACCATAGGCCTGGATAATAACCTGCCGAATCCACTTACAAATAGTAGACTTTGATGCTGCATGCTCCTTCCTGGGACCTTCTGGTAATACAACAAAACGTCAGTTTTCCGTATTTGAGCTGTTGCTTTCAGATATACTCTGACTGCTCTCATTACATCAAGTGAGTGCAAAGATTTCTCCTGCGCAGAACTAGGTTCTGCAAAAAAAGAAGGTAGGATAACAGCTTAATTCAGATGAAATTCTGATACCACCTTAGGAAGAAAGGACGGGTGAGGCCGTAACACCACCCTGTCCTTATGAACAATCAAATATGGCTCCTTACAAGAAAAGGCAGCCAACTCTGATACTCTTCTAGCCAAAGAGATAGCTACCAAAAAAAATGTCCTTATCAAAAGGACCAAAGGAATATGATGTATTGGCTCAAAAGGCTGATTTTGTAACACTGATAAAACTAGATTCAAATCCCATGGGCACAAAAGGGATACAATTGGCGGATTTATACTCATTACCCCTTGTATAAAGGCCCAGATTAGAGAATGTGAGGCAAGCGGTCTTTGCAATAACACTGACAAGGCTGAGAGCTGACCCTTGATAATACTCAAGGCGAGTTTCATTTCTACTCCTAGCTGTAGAAAAGCAAGAATCCTATGACATACTTCCAGGGATGTCATCCCTTATGCCACGTACACACGAACAGAATGTCCGTCAGAAAAAGTCCAATGGGAGCTTTTCATCGTATATTCCGACCAAGTGTATGCCCCATCGGACTTTTTCCATTGAAAATTCAGATGGAGTTAGAGAACATGTTCTAAATTTTTCCGACGGAACCAATCACTATCGGGAAACCCGCTCGTCTGTATGCTGTTCCGACGTACCAAAAACAACGCATGCTCTGAAGCAAGTACAAGATAGAAGCTATTGGCTACTGGCTATTGCACTTCCTTTTTCTAGTCCCGTCGTACGTGTTGTACGTCACCGCATTCTTGACGGTCGTACTTTGGTGTGACCGTGTGTAGGCAAGACCGCTTAAGAGGAATTCTGTCGGAATTCCATCGGAGAAACCTTCAGAGTTTATTCCATTGGCAAAACCGCTCGTGTGTACGCAGCATCAGATTCACACCAAGAGACATAAGATTTCCAGACCCTATAGTAAATGACCCTGGAAGCTGGCTTCCTAGCAATATTCAGGGTAGAAATCACTGAACCTGAAAGCCCTCGATTTTTTAGAATATGGGCTTCAATAGCCAAACCATTAAATATAGCGTTCATAAGGTAGGATGGAATACTGGTCCTTGTGAAAGCAGATCTGGGCACAGTGGAAGGGACCATGGGTCCCCTACTGTCATCCTAACGATCTCTGTATACCAGGATCCTCTGGGCCACGCCGGGGCTACCAAAATTACTGGCTTCCCCTCCTGCTTGATTCTGCGAAGAAGTCGTGGTATAAATTGAACTGCAGGGAACGCATAAATCAGTGAAAACTGATCCCACGGGACCACTAACGCATCTGTTCCGAATGCGAGTGGGTCCCTTGACCTTGAGACAAAGTTGATTAATTTCTTGTTGAACCTGGATGCTAATAGGTCCACATCCGGGGTGCCCCATTTCTGGCAGATCGCCTGTAAGACATCGGGATGTGGAGACCATTCCCCTGGAAACAGCTGCTGGCGGCTCAAGAAATCCACCTGCCAATTCTCTATGCCCGGAATGAAAACTGCAGATAGGCAAGGAACATGCTTCTCTGCCCAAACCAGAATATGGTTAACTTCCCTTTGGGCTGCGCGGCTTCTGGTGCCCCCTTGGTGATTGATGTACGCTACTGCTGTAGCATTGTCGGATTGAATCCTGACAGGCCAACCCTGTAACCTGGACGTCCAGGCCCATAGAGCCCGATGTGCTGCCCGAATCTCTAGGATGTTGATGGGCAAGGTCTTCTCGCCCTTGGACCATTTACCTTGGACCGAAGCCTCCTCCAGGACTGCTCCCCAGCCTGACAGACTGGCATCCGTCATCACAATCTTCCAAGTAACCAGCATGAAGGACTGGGGGAGCGGTGCAGGAGGAAAAAGGATACATTTAGGGGAGTTGCCTGGCAGATGGGCGATTCCCCCTGCCTAATTCCCCTGATGGCTTGGAGAGCAGAGGAGGACAACTGACCATGCCAGAGCTGCAGCTGTACTGAGCATCCACACTGTGAGGCAAGGTAAGGATATCAACCAAGTGATTTAGACTTTCACACCCGCTAGTGGAGAAATATAGGCATGACACCATTTTCATAAAAAATAGAAGAAATCCATAGGTTTCCCTTAGGATTGTCTGATACTGCTGAAGATCAGACAGACCCAATCTTCACCCATCACAGCGGGCCAAGTCATGACAGACCTTCAGGGACTGAGACCCCACTTACGGGGTCCTCTTTCCTGGACCCCTATAGCACCCTGCCAGACAAACTTTTAGGTATTTGGAAGAAAGACCAAAGTGCTGGATCCCAGGGTCCAGCTCTCCAGGGAGAAGCATTACGGGCAAAACCTTGCGTCTTCTTCACAAGGCCCGGGTACAATTCCTTTTCCTCCATAAAGCATTTTGAATGGATCCGGTCATAGGCTCCTTGACCCAGTGAGTATCCTAGTGGAGCTTTTTTCTTTAGAACTTCTTTACCATGACCAACACCTTAGACATTGGAAAAAAACTGAGATACTCCCTGTAATGGGAGGGGTTATATAGGGAGGGGGACATCCTGTCTTGGGTGTGCCAGTGTCCATCACCTGAAGGTGGCCTATAACCCATGTAGTAATTATTATGGCTCTGTGTCCCAGGATGTACACTGTAAATCAGTGAGCCAATCACACAAGCAGGGAATTACATTTATGGGTGTGTTTTGTACACTGTTGGTATACAAAATGCTCCAAGAAATGTAATTTACTGCTTGTGCGATTGGCTCACAGATTTTCCCAGAAGTCTGCATTATAAGTAATTTTTTATTTCCTACAATAGGAATGTTATTTTTAGCAAGATACTCCCTAAGGGTTAAATCGTTCTAAAGGGATGCAGACACTGCAGTTTTTCTCATCAGAACATGGAAAGTTCAGTTACAATGAACCAGACCCTTTCATTCTGAATGTGTCTACACGGGACATGGTGAAACAAACAGCAGAAAACAGGAGGGATCTGCAATAAAGTTTGTTAAAATCCAGGCAATGTACATTGATCACCCAGAGAGGATTTTTTTTTAATTGAGTTACATTTTAGACAAAAATTGAGTTACATTTTAAATGAGTTAAATACCCTCAATTTAAGTTACAGATGAGTTTTCTCATTTGTCAAGATATATCCATAAGTGGTAGGGCACTGTTTCTGGTACAGATGTTCCACCAATGTGTTGCTTCCAGTTACCATGGATTTACCTTCTGTATTCATGAAATTCCAAAGATGTAAGGCATAGGAATCATTAAATGTTAGCAAATTCTGCCAGACTTCAAAGTATCTTCTCCATTCTGGATACGAAATGGGGTAGAAACGTTGAGGATGAAAATAACTGATGTTTCCACACATGACATCACCCGTAGAGTTAAATACCGGCATGCCACACAATTTCTTCACAACGCGAGTGAAAACCCCCGGCCCTTGGTGTCCCCATATCTCTCCCCTGTAGTTCTCAACAAAGTTCTCCATAAACTGCCACACCAACTGGTGATGTGAGGAGAGGCCAAACACACTACTGCTAGTAGTTGTGAAACTTTCGGCTGCTAGAAAATGGTCCTGGGGTATTGGACGAAGTGAGATGACATCAGCATCCATGTAAATTCCACCATATTTCCACATTAGAGCAAACCTACAGGCATCTGAGCTAACATGGGTCCAGTAGACTTCTTTTTCAGGGTTTACCTGGTAAGTCAGAAAAGTACAGCATTTCATGAGATCATGACATTAGCATATTTTTTCACATTTAAAATACCATGTTATTAACCTCCCTCTGCCCCTTTCCCCGCTTCTCTGTTACAGCTTGTGGGTGGCCACCCTGTTTGCCTGGGGGTTGGCCTGGCTCTGATTTACGGTAGTTTATTTACTTTATTTTGTGTTCTGTGTGTTTTTTCCTTTTTTTCTTTTTAGTGTTTTAGTTGTGTATTTTACATTTTCTATTTTTCTTTTTTTAAGAAAAAAAAAAACAGCATAAATGAGGCTAATGAGGGGTCATTGAATGGGGCTTCTGTAACTAAGGATAAACTGAAGGTGCCTGGGTTCTGTTCAAGGCAGGTTTGCAGAACATGAGTAAAGTATGGATGCCATATCTGCACCCTACTGCAGGCAATAGAAGATGAATGTAAAAAAAAGTAATGGACATTTTCTAGGCTAATAGACAAGAGATTGTTAAACATGGGGGGGGGCTGGGGAACATGTACCAAAAGCAAAAACATGTTTTTTAAACTTATGTTTGTTGGAGAGTAGCAATTTAAAAAAAAAAAATGAACAAACCCTAAATAAGGTGCCTGGGTGATGCCCTTAAAGTGGTTGTAAGGGCTGAAGGTTTTTTACCTTCATGCATTCTATGCACAAAGTTAAAAAACCTTCTGTGTGTTTGCCCCCCCCCCCACAGCCCCCCTAATACTCACCCACCTGAGTCCCCTCTCAATCCAGCGATGTGCACGAGAGCCTTGGCTGTCCAGAGACTCCCTCTCCTCTTTGGCTGAGACAGCAGCGGAAGCCAATGGCAATCACAGCCAGTGAGAGATTGGGGCGGCCTTATAGATCCAGTGCCTCCATAGCAAGCAGCCTGCTATTGGGGCATTGGTCAAGAGGGAAGAGCCACGAGCACCAGCAGGGGAATCCGAGAAGAGAAGGATTGGGGCTGCTCTGTGCAAAACCACTGCATAGAGTAGGTAAGTCCAACATGTTTGTTATTAAAAAAAAAAAACAACAAACAAACTTTTAATACCACTTTACCCTGCCTGTGAAGAAGTTGCACATCTGTACAATGTATACAGCCTACTACTACGGTTTGGCCTGAGCATGAGTTTGGGCCAAACATTGGCTGTTCGCCTTATTTGGGGAACGTCTGAATTTGCAGGGTGTTCGGCAGATGTTCGCCCCGCTGAACACCCTGCAATGCACTGCGTGCTGCACAGTGCATTTTGCGTCCTGATTGGGCAAAGCTTTGGGTAAAAGCTGGTTGTTAAGGGGCCAGGAATCTGACCGTGGTGTCCTTAACAACCGATGAGTCATCAGCTGTCAATGGGCTTCCCCGCTGACAGCTGTTTAAAAATAAACATTTGCCGGTAAAACAATAGTAAAACAAAAATGGCGGGGGGTTGCCCCCAAATCCATACTAGACCCTTATCCGAGCATGCAGCCTGGTGGGGGGGACAAGCGAGCGCAACCCTAACTGAACCATACCAGGCCACATGGTTGCTTTGAGCCCCCCACCCCAAAGCACCTTGTCCCTATGTTGATGGGGACAAGGGTCTCTTCCCCACAATCCTGGGCTGTGGTTGTGGGGGTCTGCAAATGGGGCCCCCAGATCCCGGCGCCCCATTCACCAAAAAAGTGTCAAAAAGTAATAAAAACACAGACAGTTTTTACAATTAAGGTTTGTTCTTGGACAGAAAACTGGTTATAAGGGTGCGTCCAAAGGGTAGTGATAAATAACGTGTACTCAGACTGGTGTGGAATGGTAAGTGGGGTACCCAAAGGTTCTGTCTTGGGACCAATTCTGTTTAATTTATGCATAAATGATATAGAGGATGGGATAAATAGCTCAATTTCAGTTTTTGCGGACGACACAAAAGTAAGCAGGGAAATAACTTCAAATCAGGATATAGAAATTTTACAGAAATACCTGAACAAAATAATGGGAGTGGGCAACTACATGACAAAGGAGGTTTAATGTGGAGAAATGGAAAATAATGCACTTGGGGGCTAAGAAAATAAATGCAAACTACTCACTGGGGGAGAACCTCTGGGGGAATCAAAGATGGAGAAAGATCTTGGGGGTCCTAGTGGAAGATAGACTGTGAAATAGCATGCAACGTCAAGCTGTAGCTACCAAAGCCGACAGAATATTAGCATGCATAAAAAAGGGGATATACTTCAGAGACAAAACTATATTCCTGCCACTTTATAAAACTGGTCCAGCCACATCTGGAGTACTCCATGCAGTTCTGATCACCAGTCCTCAGAAGGGATGTTCTGGAGCTGGAGAGAGTCCAAAGAAGGGCAAGAAAATTAATAAGGGGGATGGAGGACCTCAAATATGAGGAGCGACTACAAGCACTAAATTTATTCTTGCTGGAGAAAAGATGCTTGAGAGGGGACATGGTAGTTATTTACAGATAACTCAATGGTGACCCCAGAATAGGAAAAAAGCTATTCAATCTCAGGGGGTGTAAGAGGATACGGGGCCACACAATGAGATTGGAGGAGGAATGGCTTAATCTTAAGCAGCGCAGGAGATTTTCAGGGCAGTAAGAATGTGGAACTCTCTTCCACAAGTGGTGGTGTCAGCAGGGAGCATTGATATTTTTAAAAAAACTCTTGGATGTGCATCCTAAAGAACACAACATACAGAGTATTGGGTAATGATCATCAATGCTGACACACATACACCTACACAGGTTGAACTGGATGGACTGTTGTCTTTATTCAACCTTACCTACTGTGTAACTATGTAAGAATTCCTTTATTAAAAAAATTAAAGAACAGTGTCCCCTGTTGTAAATCCATCATGAATCACGCACCCAGAAAAAAAACGCTCTGCATTCATTGACGGCCGACCATCGAATGCATCCTCTGCTGTTTGACAGTTCTTATGTAGGTAAGGGCAGGGCCACCTGGCAACATCACCTGGTGGCGCCGCCCTCTTGCGACATCTCCAACCCAGCATGCACTAGACCGTGACGTCACAAGGGGGAGGCGGTGCCACCAACAACGAGTCAATTTAAATGTGGTTTAAATGTCATTTTTGCTGCAGCATATTCTATTTGTAAACAAAGAGGCAGGGGACTCTCTTCATCTATACCAGATCCTTATCCTGGATGAGGGTCTGAGATACTGTAGATGTTAATGGGGGACCTTCACACTAAACAAATTGATGAGGGTCTGGTATGGATGAAACAGGGGACCCCATGCAATAAAGTCTGGTAGCAACTATTAACAGGAAGGAAGCTGTCATGGCTAGCAGCATTATTTCTACAGATCCTATGTGAAAGAGGTGGTTGAGAGCCCCCCTAATATATATTTATTGTTTTGGGTTATTATTCCTTTACATATATTGTTGCTCTGAAGTTAGAAGTAAGAGGGATGTTTCTACTGAGAAGATGGAAGTCTTGTTTAGGTTTGTGTCCACCACAAAGCTAATGCCTTGATCAAAGTGATGTGATAGCCTGTGTAGTGTTAAAAATGCTGTTATAAAAACTGTCTGAACATTTATAGGTGAGAAATGCTATGAATAACTGTATGTACATGGGTGAGGTGTTTGGCATGGCTTGGATTGGTAATATCCTATGGGAGGGCGAGATCTTAAAAGTATACTATAAATATGCTGTACCAGGACCAATAAATCGAACAGTGTGTAGATCTAATCTGTGTTGATTCACTTTTGTATATACACTGTTCCCTGCGCAGATCTGGGTGTGATGAACGGAGACGTGCCAAAAATAAAAATAAGGTAAGATTAACAATAATAAGGTGAAAGATAGGACTAGAGTTTGTAGGATCCAGAAGTATCCTATCAGTTTGGTGGCAGCGGTTAAAAACTCAGGTTTGATAGGGACTTAGGTTAAAAGAGTTAATTATTAACTACTTGCTGCCCGCTGCTTGCGGCGGCAAAGTAGTTTAGTTATCCTGACCGGACGTCATATGATGTGATCAGAAAAACAGAGAAGACGTGCGCCCGCGGGGGCGCGCAGCGCGACGATCGGAGGTACTGTGTGTCAGTCTGACACACCGCAACTCCGATCGTGGTATGAAGCCTCTGACAGAGGTTTATACCACGTGATCAGCTGTGACCAATCATAGCTGATCATCGCGTGAACCAGGAAGTTCTGGTAAACGGCTTTCCTCGGTTCACACTGACAGGGAGAGCTGATCGGCGGCTTTCCCTGTCAGAGGGGGGTCTGTGCTGATAATCAGCAACATTGATTATCAGCACAGCCCCCATCAAAAGGTGCCCATCAGCTGCCAATCAGTGCCCATCACCTACCAGCATGTCCCCCTTTATAAAGCCTGTCAGTGCCCATAAAAGTGCAGATCGGTGCCCACAGCAGTGCCCAAAAAAAGTGCAAATCAGTGTCCCATCAGTAATGCCTGTCAGTGCCCCATCAAAGTGCCAATCAGTGTCACTCATTAAAGCCTGTCAGTAGCTCCTCATCAGTGCTGCCTACCCAGTGCCACCTATCAGTACCCATCAGTTTTTTTTTTCAAAATTGTCAATCTTTTTTCGTTTATAGCGCAAAAATTAAAAAACGCAGATGTGATCAAATACCACAAAAAGAAAGCTCTACTTATGGGAAGAAAATGATAAACATTTAGTTTGGGTACAGTGTTGCATGACTGAGTAATTGCCATTCAAAATGCGACAGCACTGAAAGCTAAAAATTGTCCTGGGCAGGAAGGGTGGAAAGTGCCTGGTATTGAAGTGGTTAAAAGAGAAAAAGTTGTTTTGCTTGAGTATTTTTGTTGGGAGGGGATGCCGCCGCTAAGGTGACTAAATTGTTTAACTACTGAATTGCACCTGGGTCCCCCCCAGGACAGACGCCTCCAAAGAAGTTGCATACTGTTTGGTGTGGCAGCCTGAGACTTCTATATTGTTGTGCCCAGGTTGGCCTTAAGCGTTGGGGTAACGCTGTAAAAGTGTACACGCCCATTGGTAGCATTGGTGCTCAAGAGTAAGTTAAGGAGCCCGGACAGGTAGGGACTTAGTTAGAAATGGGAACAAAAGTAAATTCGGATCTCCCTTCCACACACACAGATATCGTGAGAGTGGGAAGTGCTTTTATATGTACATTTGCATAATCTGCTAAATTTTCCTTACAGGATGAAAGAATATCAAGGTAAGGGGGAGATCTCAAATTTATCTATGGCATCACATAAGGTGTTAAAAAAACTGAGAACAGGGAGAAAACCTTTATTGTTATGGTGCATATGGGAGAAAGGGGTTTTAGCTGTGCGGTCTAAACTTAAAGCATTAACTAACATACAAACATTATAGCTAAAGTGACAGCCAGAATTCAAAGGGAGATGATAGTGATTAAAGAGGAGGACAATTCTTTAATTATAGTACCTCAGCGTCAACAAACAGCGGTGCATTCTAAGATAGGGGTAGGAACAGGTGTGTATAGTCAGGTCCATAAATATTGGGACATTGACACAATTCTAATCTTTTTGGCTCTATACACCACCACAATGGATTTGAAATGAAACGAACAAGATGTGCTTCAACTGCAGACTTTCAGCTTTAATTTGAAATCCAAATCAGGTGAACGGTGTAGGAATTATAACAGTTTGTATATGCAACTCACACTTTTTAAGGGACCAAAAGTAATGGGACAATTGGCTGCTCAGCTGTTCCATAGCCAGGTGTGTGTTATTCCCTCATTATCCCATTTACAAGGAGCAGATAAAAGGTCCAGAGTTAATTTCAAGTGTGCTATTTGCATTTGGAATCTGTTGCTGTCAACTCTCAATATGAGATCCAAAGAGCTGTCACTATCAGTGAAGCAAGCCATCATTAGGCTGAAAAAACAAAACAAACCCATCAGAGAGATAGCAAAAACATTAGGTGTGGCCAAATCAACTGTTTGGAAGATCCCTAAAAAGAAAGAATGCACCGGTGAGCTCAGCAACACCAAAAGACCCAGAAGACCACAGAAAACAATTGTGGTGGATGACCGAAGAATTCTTTACCTGGTGAACAAAACACCCTTCTTAACAGTTGGCCAGATCAAGAACACTCTCCAGAAGGTAGGTGTTTGTGTGTCAAAGTCAACAATCAAGAGAAGACTTCACCAGAGTAAATACAGAGGGTTCACCACAAGATGTAAAACATTGGTGAGCCTCAAAAACAGGAAGGCCAGATTAGAGTTTGCCAAACAACATCTAAAAAAGCCTTCACAGTTCTGGAACAACATCCTATGGACAGATGAGACCAAGATCAACTTGTACCAGAGTGATGGGAAGCGAAGAGTAAGGAGAAGGAAATGAACTGCTCATGATCCAAAGCATACCACCTCATCAGTGAAGCATGGTGGTGGTAGTGTCATGGTGTGGGCATGTATGGCTGCCAATGGAACTGGTTCTCTTGTATTTATTGATGATGTGACTGCTGACAAAAGCAGCAGGATGAATTCTGAAGTGTTTCGGACAATATTATCTGCTCATAGTCAGCAAAATGCTTCAGAACTCATTGGATGGCGCTTCACAGTGCAGATGCACAATGACCCGAAGCATACTGCAAAAGCAATCTAATGCCCCATACACACGGTCGGATTTTCAGACAGAAAATGTGTAATAGGACCTTGTTGTCGGAAATTCCGACCGTGTGTAGGCTCCATCACACATTTTCCATCGGATTTTCCGACACACAAAGTTTGAGAGCAGGATATAAAATTTTCCGACAACGAAATCCGTTGTCGGAAATTCCGATCGTGTGTGCACAAATCCGACGGACAAAGTGCCATGCATGCTCAGAATAAATAAAGAGATGAAAGCTATTGGCCACTGCCCAGTTTATAGTCCTGACGTACATGTTTTTCGTCACCGCGTTTAGAACGATCGGATTTTCCGACAACTTTGTGTGACCGTGTGTATGCAAGACAAGTTTGAGCCAACATCCGTTGGAAAAAATCCTAGGATTTTGTTGTCGGAATGTCCGAAACAAAGTCCGACCGTGTGTACGGGGCATAAGAGTTTTTTAAGGGAAAGAAGTGGAATGTTATGCATTGGCCAAGTCAATCACCTGACCTGAATCCGATTGAGCATGCATTTCACTTGCTGATGACAAAACTGAAGGGTAAATTCCCCAAGAACAAGCAGGAACTGAAGACAGTTGCAGTAGAGGCCTGGCAGAGCATCACCAGGAATGAAACCCAGCGTTTGGTGATGTCTATGCATTCCAGACTTTAGGCTGTAATTGACTGCAAAGGATTTGCAACCAAGTATTAAAAAGTGAAAGTTTGATGGATGATTGTTAATCTGTCCCATTACTTTTGGTCCCTTAAAAAGTGGGAGGCACATATACAAACTGTTGTAATTCCTACACCGTTCACCTGATTTGGATGTAAATACCCTCAAATTAAAGCTGGAAGTCTGCAGTTAACGCACAGCTTGTTTGTTTCATTTCAAATCCATTGTGGTGGTGTAAAGAGCCAAAAAGATTAGAATTGTGTCGATGTCCCAATATTTATGGACCTGACTGTATATTCATACTGACTGGCAAGGATCTCAGGAGAGTAAAATGGGCAAACAGTTCATAAAGAGGATGAACATTCAGGAAGCATTCAGGGTATAAGTACATTAATATATGAAAGAGGGAATCCCTTGTGTGATACGTTTGTATTACATATCAATGCACACTTATAGCACTTATAAAACACATCAGTACACATAGGGATGAAATAAGGAAACAATAATAATAAAAAAGTTAGATGGTTATAGTACCATTACCTTGTTATAGATTCTAGTGATTATAGGTAGTGTACTGGTGATAGTGAAAGGATCCAGGGATAAGAAGGTCTCCCCTTTACCAATATGTTTGTATATAATAGTATAATGCTCATTATGCTTGCAAATAGTAACTGTGTAATTGTTAAAGCGGGGTTCCACCCAAATTTTGAACAATATCTGTATGTATTCTCTTCCTTGCCTAGATGCTGACATGCCGTTTAAAAAAATTTAAATCGCCGTAACTACCTTTTATTTTTCTATTCTTCTTTGCACTTCCTGGTTCTCCTCCCGTGGGAGTAGGCGTGTTTCTAGCCTCTCCCAGACTCCTGGGAGCTAGTCTCAGGCTTCCCAGGAT
Organism: Aquarana catesbeiana; assembly: GCF_042186555.1. Classification (NCBI taxonomy): domain Eukaryota; kingdom Metazoa; phylum Chordata; class Amphibia; order Anura; family Ranidae; genus Aquarana; species Aquarana catesbeiana. The sequence goes on from NC_133327.1 coordinate 21,714,058, forward strand.
GCCACTGAGCATGTGCGGGAACGAGCGGTGAATGCTGGGAGCACAGCATTCACCACATCATAGAAATAAATGCTTGTGGGCTTCAAATGCCCACAATGAAGATGGAAACCGCCTGCAGTGAATAATATAAGTTATTCTTTCCGACGAAATCTGACACAGGCGGACATATTACACACAATATGTGAGTATGTAATGCTGAGAAGAAAAGTTTGTGAATGAACTCAAAAAAAAAAAAAATGATAGATAGGTGGACCCCCGCTTTAAGTAGATGTATTAATGTGTTTTTTGATAACCGCCTTACAGGTGAAGGCATGGAATGGTCTCAAGGTTGGGAACTGAAGCATTTTTGGGTGTGCACCTTGCATAATAGAGTTGCATTCTCAAAAATACATATCTTTGCTCGCATAGAGTGTATTGTGTTTAACCACTTCAATAAGGGCCAACCCCCCCCCCCCACACACACCTCCGGCCCAGGACAGTTTTCAGCTTTTAGCGCTGTCGCACTTTGAAGGACAATTGCGTGGTCATACAACACTGTACCCAAACTACATTTTTTATCATTTTCTTCCCACAATAAGAGCTTTCATTTGGTGGTATTTGATCACTGCTGGAGTTTTTATTTTTTGCTAAACAAACTAAAAAAAGCCTGACATTTTTGAAAAAAAAAAGTTTTTCTTCGTTTCAGTTATAAAATTTTGTTTTCTCATTCACTGACAAGCACTGATGAGGCTGCACTAATGGGCACTGATGAGGCGGCACTGATGAGGTGGCACTGATAAGGTGGCACTGATGGGCACTGATGAGGAAGCACTGATAGATGGCATCACAGAGCTGGTGGCTGTTAGCCGCTTGTCGACTGCCTCCCGTACATTTATGTCGGCAGAATGGCACGGCTGTGTAAAGTAACGTACCTGTACGTTACCCTGAATTTCCCGTCGTGCACGCACGCGTGCGACGGCGGTCGCAAGCTCCGTGACCATGCCCACGGGACCCATGGACTTGATGTCCGCTGGGTGCCCACGATCGTGTCACGGAGCTGAAGAACAGGGAGATGCCGATGTAAACACAGCATCTCCCCATTCTGCCTAGTGACAGGACACTGATCATCTGCTCCCTCTCAACGGGAGCAGCGATCAGTGTCGTGTCACTGCTAGCCCAACCCCTAGACAGTTAGAATCACTCCTTAGGACACACTTAACTCCTCCCCCGCCCCTAGTGGTTAACCCCTTCACTGCCGATGACATTTTTACAGTAATCAATGCAATTTTATAGCATTGATCGCTGTATTAATGCCAGTGGTCCCAAAAATGTGTCTAAATTGTCCGACGCGTCCGCCATAATGTCGCAGTCATGATTAAAATCGCTGATCGCCGCCATTACTGGTGAAAAAAAATTATTAATAAAAATGCCATAAAACTATCCCCTATTTTGTAGACGCTATAACTTTTGCGCAAACCAATCAATAAACGCTTATTGCAATTTTTTTTACCAAAAATATGTCGAAGAATACATTTTTTTTATATTTTTGGGGGGGATATTTATTATAGCAAAAATTTAAAAATAATGCGTTTTTTTCAAAATTGACGCAAAAAAAAAAAACACAGAGATGATCAAATACCACCAAAAAAAAACTCTATTTGTGGGGAAAAAAAGGACTTCAATTTTGTTTGGGAGCCACTCCGCACGACCACGCAATTGTCAGTTAAAGCGACGCAGTGCCGAATCGCAAAAAGTGCTCTGGTCTTTGGCCAGCAAAACGGTCTGGGGCTTAAGTGGTTAGAGACCTTGCGCTCCTCCACCTTCCATTTGAGGATGCCCTACAGATGCTCAATAGGGTTTAGGTATGGAGACATGCTTGGCCAGTCCATCACCTTTACCCTCTGGTTCTTTAGCAAGGCAGTGGTCATCTTGGAGGTGTGTTTGGGGTCATTATCATGTTGGAATACTGCCCTACGGCCCAGTCACCGAAGGGAGGGGATCATGCTCTGCTTCAGTATGTGAGAGTACATGTTGGCATTCATGGTTCCCTCAATGAACTGTAGCTCCCCACTGCCGGCAGCACTCATGCCGCCCCAGACCATGACACTGCCACCACCATGCTGGACTGTAGGCAAGACACACTTGTCTTTGTACTCCTCACTTGGTTGCCGCCACAAACGCTTGACACCATCTGAACCAAATACGTTTATCTTGGGTCTCATCAGACCACAGCACATGGTTCCAGTAATCCATGTCCTTAGTCTGCTTGTCTTCAGCAAACTGCTTGTGGGCTTTCTTGTGCATCATCTTTAGAAGAGGCTTCCTTCTGGGAGGACAGCCATGCAGACCAATTTGATGCAGTGTGCGGCGTATGGTCTAAGCACTGACAGGCTGACCCCCCACCCCTTCAACCTCTGCAGCAATGCTAGCAGAACTCATAAGTCTATCTCTCAAAGTTGACGCTGAGCACGTGCACTCAACTTCTTTGGTCGACCATGGCGAGGCCTGTTCTGAGTGGAACCTGTCCTGTTAAACCACTGTATGGTCTTGACCACCATCCTGCAGCTCCGTTTCAGGGTCTTGGCAATTTTCTTATTGCCTAGGCCATCTTTATGTAGAGCAACAATTCTTTTTTTCAGATCCTCAGAGAGTTCTTTGCCATGTTGAACTTCCACATGGCACATCCAGTGACCAGTATGAGAAAGTGAGAGCGATAACTCCAAATTCAATACACCTGCTCCCCATTCACACCCGGGGCCTTGTAACACATAACACCGGGGAGGGAAAATGGCTAATTGGGTCAATTTGGAGATTTTCACTTAGGGGTGTACTCACTTTTGTTGCCAGCAGTATAGACATTAAAGAGGAGGGCCCATTAAAAAAAAAAATTAAAAGTCAGCAGCTACAAATACTGCAGCTGCTGACTTTTAATTGGACACTTACCTGTCCCAGGGTCCAGTGATGTGGGGGATCGAAGCCCTGCTCGTCTCACCCTCCGTTCGGTGGTGCTGGCATTACAACTGTGGGAAGCGGGCGGTGGCTTCACAGCCGGGCACCCACTGCGCACACGCAAGCGGCGCCATGCGCCATGATTGGCCGCTCAGTCACTTGGGACCTGTAATGGGTCCCAGATGATTGACAAGAGGGAGGGAGCAGAGCTGAGCCCTTCCTGTGCCGAGGGGAAGTGATGTCACCAGCCCAGGCACTGAAATAGGCAAACTTCCTGTTCTCTTCCCGGTTTTTGTGGAGTGTGTGGAGAGTGTGTAGAGAGGAGCGTGGAATAATGTGTCAGAATGTACCATTGGTTATGGCAGCAGTAGTTACTGCTATTGCTGCAGTCATTATAAAAAAGAAGAAAGCCAGGCTGAGGAGGAGGAGGAGGATGATGATGCTGTCAACCAGAAGATACTGGGTACACCCTGTAATTGCAAATAGGGAGGAGAGAGCACAGTTCAAGATGATCTACAATGATCTATGTCAACATAATGAAAATTTTTTCAACTACACTCGTATGTCAGTTGACAGGTGAGCAATTAGGTAAAATTTATATTTTTTCTCACCATTCCTCCATACCTGCCTTACGCTACATCCCCCCCCTCCATCCTTCACCCTACATCACTCCCCCCTCCATCCCTAACCTTAACCCTAACCAGAATCCGAACATCCCTCCCACCCCAAAATCCCTCATCCCACTATTCCCCCCCCCACTATACCTCACCCCCACTTTCCCTTACCCCCTCCATCCCTACCCCCTCTATCCCTCACCAGCCATAAGCCAATACATCCCTCTGCTCTGTATCCAACCTCCCTCCCTCTCCCCACCTACTTCTCCCCCTTATTATCCCACTATTTTAGGACCATTGTTATTTATACAGCGATCAGTGCTATAAAAATGCACTGATTACTGTGTAAATGACACTGGCAGGGAAGGGGTTGAACACTAGGGGGCGATCAAGGGGTTAAGTGTGTCCTAAGGAGTGATTCTAACTGTGGGGGGATGGGCTACCACTGACATGACAGCAATCACTGCTCCCGATGACAGGGAGCAGTAGATCCCTGTCATGTCACTAGACAGAACAGGGAAATGCCTTGTTTACATCTCCCCGTTCTGCCGCTCTGTGACATGATCGCGGGCCCTCGGCGGACATAGAGTCCGCGGGACCTGCCTGCACAGTAAGGGAGTACTTAAAGGGGATGTGCATTTGCCCAGCCGTGCCGTTGTACTGACGTACATCGTTGTGCGCTGGTCGGCATGTGGTTAAGTAACGTTTTTTGTTTTTTTTAATTGTGGAATTGCCTATTCTCACATTGCTGCAGGTTTGGAGGGCATTGTATACTTCAGATTGATATAATTGCCCTGGACTAACTCCGATGTGTACAATAAATGGCATTATAGTTATTTTTTATCTAAAGGAACCTAAGGTGGTACAAATAAAAAAAAAAGAGTTGTGCAAGGTTATTTATGGGAAAAATAGATTATATGTTTGAAAAGGAATGTGAAAAATAGGATTTTTAAAACAGCTTACCTGTAAAATCCTTTTCTTGGAGTACATCATAGGACACAGAGCCTCAAGTAATTATTTGGTGGGTTATGGGCCTACCTTCAGGTGTTGACACTGGTATAACCAAGACAGGAAGTTGACTCCCCTATATAACCGCTCCTCCTTCCAGGAGTCCTCAGTTTTTGTAGCCAAGCAATATAAGCAATATACTCTCACCCCATAAAACAGAGGGGCGGGAGCTCTGTGTCCTATGATGTACTCCAAGAAAAGGATTTTACAGGTAAGCTGTTTTAAAAATCCTATTTTCTTTACCGTACATCATAGGACACAGAGCCTCAAGCAATTACTTGGTGGGATGTCCCATAGCAATGCTACTTGAGGGGAGGGAGACACAACCCGTAGGGCACCCCCAGACCTTGAGGAATTATACTGCTGCTTGCAGCACACTGCGCCCAAGGCGATATCCTCATTCCACCTTACATCTACTTGATAAAATTTTGTAAATGTATGGACCGAAGACCAAGTCGCGGCCTTGCAGATCTGAGACATGGAGGCCTGGTGACGCACTGCCCAAGAAGCACCAACCGCTCTGGTAGAGTGCACCTTAACTTGAAAAGGGGGAATCTTTTCCTTTAAATCATAAGTTTGAACTATAACTTGCCAAATCCACTTAGCCACAGTGGATTTTGACACTGCCTGTCCTTTTTTAGGACCCTCTGGCAGAAAAAATAAGACATCAGTCTTATTTAACCACTTGCCGACCGCCGCACGACTATATACGTCGGCAGAATGGCACGGGCAGGCAAAAGGACTTACATGTACGTCCTTGCCTGCCCGCGGGTGGGGGGTCCGATCGGACCCCCCCCCGGTGCCTGCGGCGGTCGGCAAATGTCCCCCGGCGATCGGAGGTGAGGGGGAGGCCATCCATTCGTGGCCCCCCCCTCGCGATCGCTCCCAGCCAATGGGATCATTTCCCTGCCTCTGTATTGTACACAGAGGCAGAGGAAATGATGTCATCTCTCCTCGGCTCGGTATTTTCCGTTCCGGGCCGAGGAGAGAAGACTGAAATGTGAGTGCACCAACACTACACACACAGTAGAACATGCCAGGCACACAAATCACCCCGATCCCCCCCCCGATCGCCCCCCGATCCCCCCCCAATCACCCCCCCCCCTGTCACAAACTGACACCAGCAGGTTTTTTTTTTTTTTTTTTTTTTTTTTTTTCTGATTACTGTATTGGTGTCAGTTTGTGACAGTTAGTGTCAGGGCAGTGAGTGTTAGGCCCCCTGTAGGTCTAGGGTACCCCCCTAACCCCCCCTAATAAAGTTTTAACCCCTTGATCACCCCCCGTCACCAGTGTCGCTAAGCGATCATTTTTCTGATCGCTGTATTAGTGTCGCTGGTGACGCTAGTTAGTGAGGTAAATATTTAGGTTCGCCGTCAGCGTTTTATAGCGACAGGGACCCCCATATACTACCTAATAAATGTTTTAACCCCTTGATTGCCCCCTAGTTAACCCTTTCACCACTGATCACTGTATAACCGTTACGGGTGACGCTGGTTAGTTTGTTTATTTTTTATAGTGTCAGGGCACCCGCCGTTTATTACCGAATAAAGATTTAGCCCCCTGATCGCCCGGCGGTGATATGCGTCGCCCCAGGCAGCGTCAGATTAGCGCCAGTACTGCTAACACCCACGCACGCAGCATACGCCTCCCTTAGTGGTATAGTATCTGTACGGATCAATATCTGATCCGATCAGATCTATACTAGCGTCCCCAGCAGTTTAGGGTTCCCAAAAACACAGTGTTAGCGGGATCAGCCCAGATACCTGCTAGCACCTGCGTTTTGCCCCTCCGCCCGGCTCGGCCCAGCCCACCCAAGTGCAGTATCGATCGATCACGGTCACTTACAAAACACTAAACGCATAACTGCAGCGTTCGCAGAGTCAGGCCTGATCCCTGCGATCGCTAACAGTTTTTTTGGTAGCGTTTTGGTGAAATGGCAAGCACCAGCCCCAGGCAGCGTCAGGTTAGTGCCAGTAGCGCTAACACCCACGCACCGTACACCTCCCTTAGTGGTATAGTATCTGAACGCATCAATATCTGATCCGATCAGATCTATACTAGCGTCCCCAGCAGTTTAGGATTCCCAAAAACGCAGTGTTAGCGGGATCAGCCCAGATACCTGCTAGCACCTGCGTTTTGCCCCTCCGCCTGGCCCAGCCCAGCCCACCCAAGTGCAGTATCGATCGATCACTGTCACTTAAAAAAACACTAAACGCATAACTGCAGCGTTCGCAGAGTCAGGCCTGATCCCTGTGATTGCTAACAGTTTTTTTGGTAGCGTTTTGGTGAACTGGCAAGCACCAGCCCCAGGCAGCGTCAGGTTAGTGCCAGTAGCGCTAACACCCACGCACGCAGCATACACCTCCCTTAGTGGTATAGTATCTGAACTGATCAATATCTGATCCGATCAGATCTATACTAGCATCCCCAGCAGTTTAGGGTTCCCAAAAACGCAGTGTTAGTGGGATCAGCCCAGATACCTGCTAGCACCTGCGTTTTGTCCCTCCGCCCAGCCCACCCAAGTGCAGTATCGATCGATCACTGTCACTTACAAAACACTAAACGCATAACTGCAGCGTTCGCAGAGTCAGGCCTGATCCCTGCGATCGTTAACAGTTTTTTTGGTAGCGTTTTGGTGAACTGGCAAGCGCCAGCGGCCTAGTACACCCCGGTCGTAGTCAAACCAGCACTGCAGTAACACTTGGTGACGTGGCGAGTCCCATAAGTGCAGTTCAAGCTGGTGAGGTGGCAAGCACAAGTAGTGTCCCGCTGCCACCAAGAAGACAAACACAGGCCCGTCGTGCCCATAGTGCCCTTCCTGCTGCATTCGCCAATCCTAATTGGGAACCCACCACTTCTGCAGCGCCCATACTTCCCCCATTCACATCCCCCAACGAAATGCAGTCGGCTGCATGAGAGGCATTTTTATGTCCTCCCGAGTACCCCTACCCAGCGAACCCCCCAAAAAAGATGTCGTGTCTGCAGTAAGCGCGGATATAGGCGTGACACCCGCTATTATTGTCCCTCCTGTCCTGACAATCCTGGTCTTTGCATTGGTGAATGTTTTGAACGCTACCATTCACTAGCTGAGTATTAGCGTAGGGTACAGCATTGCACAGACTAGGACACACTTTCACAGGGTCTCCCAAGATGCCATCGCATTTTGAGAGACCCGAACCTGGAACCGGTTACAGTTACAAAAGGTACAGTTACAAAAAAAGTGTAAAAAAAAAAAACACAAACAAAAATATAAAATAAAAAATAATAGTTGTCGTTTTATTGTTCTCTCTCTATTCTCTCTCTCTCTATTCTCTCTATTGTTCTGCTCTTTTTTACTGTATTCTATTCTGCAATGTTTTATTGTTATTATGTTTTATCATGTTTGCTTTTCAGGTATGCAATTTTTTATACTTTACCGTTTACTGTGCTTTATTGTTAGCCATATTTTTGTCTTCAGGTACAGCATTCACGACTTTGAGTGGTTATACCAGAATGATGCTTGCAGGTTTAGGTATCATCTTGGTATCATTCTTTTCAGCCAGCGGTCGGCTTTCATGTAAAAGCAATCCTAGCGGCTAATTAGCCTCTAGACTGCTTTTACAAGCAGAGAGAATGCCCCCCCCCCCCCCCCCATCGTCTTCCGTGTTTTTCTCTGGCTCTCCTGTCTCAACAGGGAACCTGAGAATGCAGCCGGTGATTCAGCCAGCTGACCATAGAGCTGATCAGAGACGAGAGTGGCTCCAAACATCTCTATGGCCTAAGAAACCGGAAGCTACGAGCATTTTATGACTTAGATTTCGCCGGATGTAAATAGCGCCATTGGGAAATTGGGGAAGCATTTTATCACACCGATCTTGGTGTGGTCAGATGCTTTGAGGGCAGAGGAGAAATCTAGGGTCTAATAGACCCCAATTTTTTCAAAAAAGAGTACCTGTCACTACCTATTGCTATCATAGGGGATATTTACATTCCCTGAGATAACAGTAAAAATGATTAAAAAAAAAAAAAAAATGAAAGAAACAGTTTTAAAATAAGATAAAAAAGCAAAAAAATAATAAAAAAAAAAAAAAAAAAAAAAAAAAAGCACCCCTGTCCCCCCTGCTCTCGCGCTAAGGCGAACGCAAGCGTCGGTCTGGCGTCAAATGTAAACAGCAATTGCACCATGCATGTGAGGTATCACCGCGACGGTCAGATCGAGGGCAGTAATTTTAGCAGTAGACCTCCTCTGTAAATCTAAAGTGGTAACCTGTAAAGGCTTTTAAAGGCTTTTAAAAATGTATTTATTTTGTTGCCACTGCACGTTTGTGCGCAATTGTAAAGCATGTCATGTTTGGTATCCATGTACTCGGCCTAAGATCATCTTTTTTATTTCATCAAACATTTGGGCAATATAGTGTGTTTTAGTGCATTAAAATGTAAAAAAGTGTGTTTTTTCCCCAAAAAATGCGTTTGAAAAATCGCTGCGCAAATACTGTGTGAAAAAAAAAAATTAAACACCCACCATTTTAATCTGTAGGGCATTTGCTTTAAAAAAATATATAATGTGTGGGGGTTCAAAGTAATTTTCTTGCAAAAAAAAATAATTTTTTCATGTAATCAAAAAGTGTCAGAAAGGGCTTTGTCTTCAAGTGGTTAGAAGAGTGGGTGATGTGTGACATAAGCTTCTAAATGTTGTGCATAAAATGCCAGGACAGTTCAAACCCCCCCCCAAATGACCCCATTTTGGAAAGTAGACACCCCAAGCTATTTGCTGAGAGGCATGTCGAGTCCATGGAATATTTTATATTGTGACACAAGTTGCGGGAAAGAGACAAATTTTTTTTTTTTTTTTTTTTTTTTTGCACAAAGTTGTCACTAAATGATATATTGCTCAAACATGCCATGGGAATATGTGAAATTACACCCCAAAATACATTCTGTTGCTTCTCCTGAGTACGGGGATACCACATGTGTGGGACTTTTTGGGAGCCTAGCCGCGTATGGGACCCCGAAAACCAAGCACCGCCTTCAGGCTTTCTAAGGGCGTAAATTTTTGATTTCACTCTTCACTGCCTATCACAGTCTCGGAGGCCATGGAATGCCCAGGTGGCACAAACCCCCCCCAAATGACCCCATTTTGGAAAGTAGACACCCCAAGCTATTTGATGAGAGGTATAGTGAGTATTTTGCAGACCTCACTTTTTGTCACAAAGTTTTGAAAATTAAAAAAAGAAAAAAAAAATTTTTTTTTTTGTCTTTCTTCATTTTCAAAAACAAATGAGAGCTGCAAAATACTCACCATGCCTCTCAGCAAATAGCTTGGGGTGTCTACTTTCCAAAATGGGGTCATTTGGGGGGGGTTTGTGCCACCTGGGCATTCCATGACCTCCGAAACTGTGATAGGCAGTGAAGAGTGAAATCAAAAATGTACACCCTTAGAAATCCTGAAGGCGGTGATTGGTTTTCGGGGTCCCGTACGCGGCTAGGCTCCTAAAAAGTCCCACACATGTGGTATCCCCATACTCAGGAGAAGCAGCAGAATGTATTTTGGGGTGCAATTCCACATATGCCCATGACCTGTGTGAGCAATATATCATTTAGTGACAACTTTGTGCAAAAAAAAAAAAAAAAAAAAAATAAATTGTCACATTCCCGCAACTTGTGTCAAAATATAAAATATTCCATGGACTCAACATGCCTCTCAGCAAATAGCTTGGGGTGTCTACTTTCCAAAATGGGGTCATTTGGGGGGGGTTTGTGCCATCTGGGCATTTTATGGCCTTCAAAACTGTGATAGGTAGTGAGGAGTAAAATCAAAAATGTACGCCCTTAGAAATCCTGAAGGCAGTGATTGGTTTTCGGGGCCCCGTATGCGGCTAGGCTCCCAAAAAGTCCCACACATGTGGTATCCCCATACTCAGGAGAAGCAGCTAAATGTATTTTGGGGTGCAATTCCACATATGCCCATGGCCTGTGTGAGCAATATATCATTTAGTGACAACTTTTTGTAATTTTTTTTTTTTTTTTTTTTTTTTGTCATTATTCAATCACTTGGGACAAAAAAAATGAATATTCAATGGGCTCAACATGCCTCTCAGCAATTTCCTTGGGGTGTCTACTTTCCAAAATGGGGTCATTTGTGGGGGTTTTGTACTGCCCTGCCATTTTAGCACCTCAAGAAACGACATAGGCAGTCATAAATTAAAGGCTGTGTAAATTCCAGAAAATGTACCCTAGATTGTAGGCGCTATAACTTTTGCGCAAACCAATAAATATACACTTATTGACATTTTTTTTACCAAAGACATGTGGCCAAATACATTTTGGCCTAAATGTATGACTAAAATTGAGTTTATTGGATTTTTTTTAGAACAAAAAGTAGAAAATATCATTTTTTTTCAAAATTTTCGGTCTTTTTCCGTGTATAGCGCAAAAAATAAAAACGGCAGAGGTGATCAAATACCATCAAAAGAAAGCTCTATTTGTGGGAAGAAAAGGACGCAAATTTTGTTTGGTTACAGCATTGCATGACCGCGCAATTAGCAGTTAAAGCGACGCAGTGCCAATTTGTAAAAAGTGCTCTGGTCAGGAAGGGGGTAAATCCTTCCGGGGCTGAAGTGGTTAAATAGATCTTCACTGCTCTCACCACATCAAGACAATGTAGTGACCTTTCTTCCTTGGAAGATGATTTTGGAAAAAACGATGGCAGGACAATGTCTTCATTCAGATGAAAGCCTGAAACCACTTTTGGCAAAAAGCCTGGACGAGGGCGTAACACCACTCTGTCCTCATGAATAATCAAATATGGCTCTTTACAGGAAAGAGCAGCCAATTCTGAAACCCTTCTTGCTGAGGATATAGCAACCAAAAATATCAGCTTCCTAGTCAGAAGGACTAAGGGAATATGCTGTAATGGTTCAAATGGCGGTTTTTGTAACACTGACAAAAGTAAATTCAAGTGCTTAAGGGCTTAAGGGTGATTTAACTGGTGGATTAATCCGCATCACTCCTTGCATGAAACCCCGGACTAAAGAATGCGTAGCAAGTGGTCTTTGAAATAAAAATGATAAGGCTGAGACTTGGCCCTTAATAGTACTCAGGGCCAACTTCATCTCTACGCCTACTTGTAGGAAGGCAAGAATTCTGCCTATAATATATCTTTGAGGGTGCCAACCTTTGGATTCACACCAGGAAACATAAGCTTTCCAGACTCTATAATATATAGCTCTAGAAGCTGGCTTCCTAGCATTAATTAAAGTAGAAATAACTGCCCTGGAAATCCCACGCTTCTTCAGAATGTGGGTCTCAATAGCCAGGCCGTTAAATTTAGCGTTCGTAAAGTAGGATGGAATATTGGTCCCTGTGATAGCAGGTCTGGCCTTAGTGGGGGGAGCCATGGACCCTCCACTGTCATCTTTATGATCTCTGCATACCATGACCTTCTGGGCCATGCTGGTGCTACCAGTACTACCGACTTTCCTTCCAGCCTGATCCTGCAAAGAAGTCGAGGTAGCAACTGAATCGGGGGAAACGCATTGATCAGTGAAAACTGATCCCATGGGGTCACCAACACATCTGTTCCGTATGCGAGTGGGTCCCTTGTCCTGGACACAAAATTGGCTAGCTTCGTGTTGAACCTGGATGCTGGAAGGTCTAAATCTGGAGTCCCCCATCTTTGGCAAATCACATGAAAAATCTCGGGATGAAGAGACCATTCCCCTTGGGACAATTGCTGGCGACTTAAGTAGTCCGCCTGCCAATTCTCTACTCCCGGAATGAAAACTGAATAGGCATGGGACATTCTTTTCTGCCCAAGTTATAATCTGGTTCACCTCTCTCTGAGCTGAGAGACTTTTGGTGCCCCCTTGATGATTGATATATGTCCGATTGGATCCTGACAGGACAATTGTTTAACCTGGAAGTCCAAGTTCTCAGAGCCAAAAACACTGCCCGAATCTCCAGGATGTTTATGGGCAAGGCTCTTTCGGTTCTTGATCACTGTCCCTGGGACAGTCGTCTTCTCTAATACTGCTCCCCAGCCTAAAAGGCTGGCATCTGTCGTGACTACTTTCCAGATAATTGGTCTGAAGGATTTTGCCTTCAGCAGGTTCCGATTTAGTAACCACCAACTGAGGCTTTGGAACACTCTTGGGGACAGCCGAATTGGTAAATCGTTTTGTTCCAAGCAGACAAGATACTATTTTGAATGGAATTGGGCATAGGGAACTGCTTCGAATGAAGCTACCATCTTTCTTAACAACCTCATCCAAAGACGTATTGAGGGATTTTCTTTGACCTGACCATCCGCACCAGCTCTTGTATGGAGCAGATCTTTGCGGGAGAGGGAACACCCTTTCCTGGGCCGTGTCTATGATCAGGCCTAGATACTCCAGCCTTTTTAGTGGCTTTAATGAGGATTTCTTTAGATTGAGAATCCAACCCAGATTCTCCAGGTAACTGCTTGTAATGGCTACATCCTGCTTCAAGCGGGCCGCCGACTGGTCTATTATCAATAGATCATCTAGGTAAGCCAAAACAGTTATGCCCTGTGCCCTTAACCTTGCTAGAGGTGGGGCTAGTACCTTTGTGAACACCCGAGGTGCTGTAGCTAGCCCGAAGGGCAAGGCTACAAACTGAAAATGCCTTTGTTCTACTTCGAATCGCAGAAATTTCTGGTGAGGAGAAAATATAGGGATATGTAGATATGCATCTCTGATGTCTATGGATGCCAATAGTTCTCCTCCTTGTAGGATGGAAACAACTGATCTGATCGACTCCATGCGAAAGGAGTGAATTTTCAGGAACTGATTTAGATTCCATAGATCTAGAATTGGTCTGATATCCCCATTTGGCTTTGGTACCGTAAACAGGTTTAAGTAGAACCCCAAACCCTGCTCTTGTTTGGGAATCTGTATGATCACCCCTTGAGCCAATAATCGGTCTAATGCTTGCAACAGGGATTGCTTTTTCCCTGGATCTCTGGGAACTTTCGATCTCCGAAAACGAGATGGTGAAAACTCTCGAAACTCTAACTTGTATCCTAGAGAGACTGTGGAGAGAGTCCATTTGTCCTGAATCTCCCTTTGCCAGACTTCTGAGTACCCCAGAAGCCTCCCCCCCACCTTGGTGAGGGGAGATGCCTCTTCATGACAAGGCCTTGGTATTCTGCTTTGCGGGCCCCAGGTCTTCCTTTGTGCCTGGGTTTGACCCTGAGGTCTTCCTCTAGAGTCTGACGGTGGAGGCCTTCGCCCCTGCCTAGAGACGGATGTACCTGGCGCAGGAGAAAAGGTGCGCTTAAATGAACAACATCTATATCTTCTTTTAACTGGCAAAAGAGTACTCTTTCCGCTAGAGATTGTCTGTATATATTTATCCAAACTTTCGCCAAATAGTCGTCCTCCCTTAAAAGGAAAACTGGTTAAAATATTCTTGCAAGGCACTTCAGCTGACCAACCCTTTAACCAAAAGGGTTATTCGCATGTGAATTAGCATCTATGGCAAAGCATAATGCTCTAGGTAGTTCTGCCAATTCCCGGGCCTGTTGTGCAGGGAGCTCATTAAGAGCATCTGTGAACTGGTCCTTTAAGGACTGACAGATGCCTATAGCTGCAATTGCAGGCTGAGTCACGCTCCCTGCTAAGGAAAAAGAGGATTTCAACAGGCCTTCCAACTTCTTATCTGTTGGATCTTTAAGCATAAGCGCATTGTCCACTGGACAAGTTAAACTCCTATTCACATTGGAAATCGCAGCATCAACTGCAGGATCTTTCCATCTTCTTGTGAACTTTTCCTCCATAGGATAGAGAACTGAGAATCTCTTTGGAGCGGGAAAATGCTTATCTGGATGATCCCATTCGGTATAAATAAGCTTTTCTAGTAAAGCATGGACGGGAAATGCATGCAATTGTTGCAAAGGCTTGACACACCGCTACACCGATCTTGGTAAAGAGCCTCCGGCGGAGGCTCTTTACCACTTGATCAGCCATGTCCAATCACAGCTGATCACGATGTCAATAGGAAGAGCCGTTGATCAGCTTTTCCTAACTCATGTCTGACAGATGCGAGTAGAGGAGAGCCGATCGGCGCTTCTCCTGACAGGGGGGGTCTGTGCTGATTGTTTATCAGTGCAGCCCCCCCTCAGATCACCACACTGGACCACCAGGGATCACCACTAGGACCACCAGGGAGAGGGGCAACATGTGGATGGCCAGGTATGTACCCCATGGCCATCCACATGTTCCCAATGTGCCCAGTCAATGCCCAATCTGTGCCAATCAGTGTCCACAAATGGGCACTGATTGGCACCAATATATAGCACTGATGCCCAGCAATGCCACCCTTAGGGGCATCAGTGCCATCAATCAGTGTCATTAGTGCCACCCATCAATGTCCATCGGTGCCACCTGTCAGTGCCCATCAGTGCCCACCTATCAGTGCCCATCAGTGACCATCCATGCCACCTATCAGTGCCACCAATAAGTACCCATCATTGCCACCCATAAGTACCCATCAATGCCACCTACAAATGCCCATCAGTGCCGCCTATGAGTGCCCATCGGTGCCACCTATGAGGGCCCATCAGTGCCGCATACCAGTGTCACCTATCAGTGCCCATCAGTGCCACCTATCAGTGCCCATCAGTGCCGCCTATCAGTGCTCATCATCAGTGCCCGTCAGTGCCACCTCATCAGTGCCACCTCATCGGTGCCCGTCAGTGCAGCCATATCAGTGCCCATCATTGAAGAAGAAAACATACTTATTTCCAAAAAATTTTAACAGAAACAAAGAAAAACTTGTTTTTTTTCAAAATTTTCGGTCTTTTTTTATTTGTTGCGCAAAAAATAAAAACCGCAGAAGTAATCAAATACCACCAAAAGAAAGCCCTATTTGTGGGAACAAAATGATAAAAAATTGCTTAGGTACAGTGTTGTATGACCGCGCAATTGTCATTCAAATTGCGACAGCGCTGAAAGCTGAAAATTGGTCTGGGCGGGAAGGTGTCTAAGTGCCTGATATTGAAGTGGTAAAGTTGAAGTTATTATTTAATACATGTAAGAGCTTCATTCTCCTATAAAGAAGCTTCCTGCACAGTAATTTTATCCAGCTTTCAACCTACAAACATCCAAATATTTTTCTGTAATGGCTTTTCCCAGTTTTTATTATGTACCTTATCAAACCATGGTTTAAGGGGTGTTTCATCCAATAGTTGATCCATTCTAAGTGGGAAGAGGTAGACATTGCTATAAGATGACAGGGTTGGAAACTGCTGTCTTGCTCTCTTCTCATCTTCTTCTGTGTTAATATTCTCCAGTCCTTTCATGAAGAAGACCACCGGTCGGTCAGGGTAGACTCTGGCAGCTGATTCAATAGTACACAGTACCAGGGATGGAGGATCCATTCTGTCTGTGGTCTCCATAAATAAGATTCCATTTCCTTCTCTTAGAATGGTGTTTGCACTAAAAGAACTTGACATTCCATTAGTGTTGTCCATGATTACTAATTTTGATTCATTAGGAACAAGAAAATTCAAGATGCGATAGCTTGTTTGTCTTAAATTAGTTCTATTGATAAAGCCCAAGGCTACAATCATCAAGAAAATTGCCAATAGTTTTATTTCTTTCAACATAATGGTGGTGTACAATTGCTGAGCTGTAACAAAAACAGATAGACGCATAAACAAATGTTAAGGACACATTTATTAAAGGCAATCATAAAATTTGTGGCCCAGTACATTTTCCACTGACCTAGAACACACATGCATTTCAGGAATCCCAAATTCACTGGCTGCATTGGCTAAAGTACAAAAAAGGCCAGCACACTGGATCACTGAATTTCATAGTATCACCATTGGTCATGCCCCCTCACCCCTCACCCCCCCAATCATCAAAGGCATGTAAAGGTATGGTGCAAGGTAGAGTTTTGTGTTGTTTAGCTGCACCTAACATTCATGGGTTGATGATGTCTTCAGTAAGTCAGAGCTATAGAGTTAAAGGGTTTGTCCATCCAATGGGGTACAGTATTGCAAAAATTGATATGAATGCTGATAAGACATGAGAATAACATGGATCAGACAATATAACTTTGGATGGACTTTGATGTGAGGCAAATTACAGCATCCACAGCCAACCCACAGTAAACAGGGCTAGAAGAATGTACAAGGTCATTTATCATCTGCCTAATGGGACTGCTGAGGCTATTCAACTGACCCCTCACACCTGGCCAGCATGGAGCCTGAGAAGTGAAGAATTGGATGGACACATGTGTCTATCTGCTCAAGAAGAACCTGGGAGAGGAATTAACTTCTTATGACTTTTGGTTCAAATGTCTTCAATGACTGTGATTACCAACCCCTCCCCCCCCCCCCAGCCGGAGTGTGGATCTCAAGTCTGGATAAAAAGGGCCCTGGCTTAAGAGATTCTGAGAGAATGCGTGTATGTGAGTGTTACACCAGTAAGACCCCTTTGATCCCCTGTTACCCCATCTTCGCTCTCCCTTTTTATAACTGTAATGTATTGATATTTCTATTTTTAAGTAAATCCAACCTCTATTCTAAGAATTCATCGTCCTTTTATTGGAAGCCCCAAACAGAACACATTTTACATTTGGTACCCCAGAAAGCGTGTGGTAATCCTTAAAGCCGCATAGAACCTACAGGGCAGAAGTTCTCAGTTTCACGGTTCCATAAGGACAAGCAGGACTTCTATGAAGCTTTCATAGTAAAATCAGCTGATAACGCCACAGAAACCGGAAGGGCTGCAAGTGTGGTGAGTCTGTTCTATGGATATGCAAACGTTTTAATTATTTTGAATGATATCTGCTAAAAGTGGTAATGAATGAAGAATATTGAATGCTAGAAGAGTGATTTGTTTTTTTTGTTTATTTGTGATTTGTAGGAGCTAAAGGCAATTGAGTTTGGTTTGTTGCGCAGTACAGTGTTGGAACGTTAGTACTAGTAGAATTGTGTATTGTGTGTGTAATAATAATATGTCCAGACCATTGTGACTCCATTTTGTTATGCTTTGCTATTATAGTTTATAAGATCTTGCCAAGCTTGTCATTTTAGCTTACTTGTCATTTTAGCTTAAACCTGCAAAGGTTTCTATGTGCATTATGAAAGAATGCACATAGAAATGCTTGCACAGCACTATAAAACGGGACTAGAAAATGGATGTTTAATAGCCAGTAGCCAATAGCTTCCGTCTCGTACTTGCTTCAGAGCATGCGTCGTTTTTGGTACATCGGAACAGCATACAGACGAGCGGTTTTCCCGATAGTAATTGGTTCCGTCGTTCTCTTTCTAGATCTGTCAGAATTTTCAACGTTAAAAAGTCCGATGGGGCATACACACGATCGGAATATACGATGAGATGAAAAGCTCCCGTCGGACTTTTTCTAAGTCAGATGGGACATTCCGCTCGTGTGTACATGGCATTAGAGTCATTGCGAATAAATTTGGCAGAGATGGAAGAGTTGGTTATGTCTTTAGAAAGAAAATGAGCAAATGCAGACTCCCAGCTTCTTAATAAAGAGCAATGTATATTACCGCTCAATGAGCACAAAGGAACATGTCAATTGTCCAATATCTGCACAGTCAATGAGGGGAAGGGCCGTAATGAAAGACAGTCAGCTATTACACCTATAGCTTCGAATCAGAATCAGCTGGATTGTAATCAAAGAGAGACTTACTTTGTGCCAGATTCTGGGTGAATTTATTACCCTGGAATCACCAGTGAGTCTGTCTAATAAATTTGAGGCTCTAGTGCTTTAATTCCCGTCTGAGTAATGAGGATGCATGCTCTCTTCTAAAAGCCTGGCTACCAGGACCGTTGGTAGGCCAGTTATCTGTACAGGTTAATGATAACTTAGCAGATGCAGAGGTGCGGAGGAAAGAGTTGCAGTGTATTGTGGACAGTCGTGATAGCGGTATAAGTGATTTACAACAAATGAAATTTAGGAGAGGAGCTGACCCAATATTGTTCTGCACTGAGTATCTTGCATTGTATACGAAAGTGTTCAACTGTCCTGACTTTTTGGAGGATGATGCAAGTTTCATATACTCAATGGCCAATAAGTGTTATGTAAGCTATCCCACTAGAATGGCTCTGAGGAATGCTAGGTCCTACCAAAATTTTGTCAATATCCTGCGAGACTTCTGTCTAGAGTCCAGTGATAGGGAGTACGGGTCAAAGGCAGATGTATTCCTAATAAGTATAGGTACAGGAAGGCAGAGAGAGTTCAGACGTTATAAATAGAATAGACATGCACAGAGATTTTGTAATGCTCAGGGGCAGGCTGGGCCGGGGGGCAGGGATACAATTGCCCACTGGGCCACTCTGGGCTGCAAACAAACTGAAAAAAAACCCCATCAATTGCAGCCACTGTGCCCATCAAACGCAGCTACTGTGCCCATCAAATGCAGCCACTGTGCCCATCAAATGCAGCCACTGTGCCCATCAAGCACAGCCACTGTGCCCATCAAGCACAGCCACTGTGCCATGAAACGCAGCCACTGTGCCCATCAAGTGCAGCCACTGTGCCATCAAACGCAGCCACTGTACCATCAAACGCAGCCACTGTACCATCAAATGTAGCCACTGTGCCCATCAATTGCTGCCAGTGTGCCCCATCAATTGCTGCCAGTCTGCCCATCAATTGCCCCTACTGTGCCCCATCAAATGCTGCCAGTGTGCATCGCCTGGGAGTTGAGACGTACCTGTCTCGCAGCGGGTATCGGTGGCGTCCTCCACGTTCCTCAATGTCTCTGGTCCTCTCTATCACGCGTCCAATCACAGCGCCTGTTGTTTCAGCCAATCAGGTGACAGGTAACCAGACCCGAGCACCTGATTGGCTGAGAGGCGGGTCAGTGTTAGGAAAGCGTTTTATTCACTTTCCTAACACAACACTTAGTAAACAGAGAACGCACAGCATTGCGCCCGCTGTTTACCATTTTGGAAGCCTATTAGAGCCTACGGCTCTAATCAGGACACCTATTAGAGCCCACGACACTAATCAGGCGCTTCCAAAAAAAACCCTGAAGCTGTATTTCAGGTGCCCGATGCCCGACAAGGGGACGGACACCTGAATAGGGGGCGGCAGCGGCGACCATAGATAGATTCATGCAATGCATGAATCTATCTATGGTGAGAGAGAGGTGACAGGAGAGAGGGGGCGGCGCTCCTGCGCCCTTTATGGTTGCACTGCCACTGTCCAGTACTGTGAGCCAGCAATGTCTTCTCTATCACAGGGCTGACAGTCTATGTTTCAGAGCATGGCCCCGCCCAGCCCCTCCCTCCTCCATACATATTGCTGGCAGAGGCTGGACCTGCTCTCTCTTTCCTTGCCCACACTCAGGGCAGCCCATTTGCTCTCTGTGAAGAGGGTGTGTGGGCAAGAAAGTTAAATCTGAGCAGTCGGCTGGAATCCAGTGAGTCTCCTGGGAGGCTGGGACCGCCCAAGTAAGTGAACTTCTCCTCCCTCCCCCTCTCTACAGCTAAAAAGTTTTTTTCTAGCAGCCTGTGACAGTACCTTGCCCTCCTAGGTGTTATGATGTGGGCTCACACTGGCTTGCTGTGGATTCGGCTGCAGTGCTGCTGTACTGGCATTCTTCCTGCATGTTGTCCCTGGTCCCATAGAGGTTGCACATTTTTACTGCATGTTCTGAAAGTGCACAAAATGTCACGCATGCTGCATCTTTGGTGCAATTTCAGAAAATGCAGCAAAATGTGCACCCTAAAAGAAGTCTAAGGGAAGTCTGAGGGACTGTGACACCGGCCAGTACACCCGCATTGCAGCCAAACCGCAGCACACCAGTGTGAGCCCAAAGGCTTGTATTCACTTGCCGCAGGCACTGCCACTCCTCTGAAAAGTGATCCATGCTCACTTTTGACAGGCAGTGAGGAGTTGATATCACATTTTCTCCCTGCCTGTTTTAACCCCCTAAATGCCAATCCCTGCAGGTAATGGCACGGTTCACTTTGAACTCCACCTTATTTTCCATTACTCTCTGTAGGTATTAGATGTGCTCTCACCTTATTGTTTGCACATCTAAGACCTAAGGGTACGTTCACAGTGGGGCGGTGTGGGCAGTAGTGGTAAAGTGCTGCTTGTTTTAGCAGCGCTTTACCGTTGTTTTAGCGACACTAGCAGGGCACTTTTAACCCCCGCTAGCGGCCGAAGAAAAGGTTAAAACCGCCCATGTTGCATTCATTTCAATGGGCAGGGCACTCCCAAATCGCCCCAATAATGCTGCTTCCATGACTTTTTAGAACGTCCTGCAAGCGCACCGCCCCAGTGTGAAAGCACTTGGACTTTCACACTGGGGTGGCATGAGAGGCAGTTTACAGGCGCTATCTTTAGCGCTAAAACACCTGTAAAGCGCTTTCAGTGTGAAAGTACCCTAAAGAGAGTTATGGAAATAAGGTGGAGTTCAAAGTGAATTTCTACACCTAAGTGGAGCACCCCTTTCAGAAGATTTGGGGATATTATTAAACCTAGAAACTGGTGGACTTAGGCCACCATAGACAGATTGAAATTTCTGCTGAACCGGCAGAATTTCAGTCTATCTATGTGATGACTGGTTGTACAGAATTCGATCTATCAACTGACTTCAGTACAACCAGTATGTCTTTATTTATTTTTTTGGCAATCACTGCTGGCAGCTATAGCTGCCGGCAGTGACCACTGTATTCTGATAGCTTGAAAACTTTCACCTAAGAGCACACACCGACACACAGTTCTTATGGAAGCTTGGTAAATCAAGTGCCAGGCTTCCCTAGCATTACACCTGTGGGGCTGTGACCAAGTCTGGGCACAATCTAACACAGGCTTCTGGAAACACAGGAGGGTTACCAGTAAGAGGAGAGCTGGGATTTGACATTACTTACCTCATATCCCTGCAACTACTAAACCTGCTCCACTGCAGCACCAGGCCCACGATGCCCTTAATCTGGCGGGTGCTCTGGCGTGCGCCTACATGCTACATACTGCCTGCACGGAGAGTGACCATTTTACACTGCCTGCATAGAGAGTGACCACTTCACACTAACTGCATAGAGAGTGACCGCTTTACACTGCCTGCATAGAGAGTGACCGCTTTACACTGCCTGCACAGAAAGTGACCACTTCACACTGCCTGCACAGAAAGTGACCACTTCACACTGCCTGCAGAGAAAGTGACCACTTCACATTGCCTGCACAGAGAGTGACCGCTTCACACTGCCTGCACAGAGAGTAAACGCTTCACACTGCCTGCATAGAGAGTGACCGCTTTACACTGCCTGCATAGAGAGTGACCGCTTTACACTGCCTGCACAGAAAGTGACCACTTCACATTACCTGCACAGAGAGTGACCACTTCACACTGCCTGCCCAGAAAGTGACCACTTCACACTGCCTGCACAGAGATAGACCGCTTCACACTGCCCACCCAGAAAGAGACCACTTCACATCCATAGAGAGTGACCCCTTCACACTGCCAGCACAAAAAGTGACTGCTTCACACTGCCTGCACAGAGAGTTTATTGTACAAATATGTTAAAACCAGGAAAAGATTGTTACCAATCTTTTCCTGGTGTTAACATATTTGTATGATAAACTTGTTTCTACTTTACCCATGATTTTTGTCTTATGGTGCCTTCAAAGTCCTATCCATAATACATTTTGTCAAATGTAAGGCCAGTGGTCACTTGTAGCTGCAGTTCATTTTTTTTTTTCAGCAATGGTACCCTTTTAGAAAAAATGGTCTTTACTTTAGGGGCTGGATTTTAGGGATTTATTTTATTTTGTGGTATACAGTGCCTTGCAAAATTATTTACCCCCCTTGGTTATATACCTATTTTGTTACATTACAGCCTTTAGTTCATGTTTTATGTTTATGTTTTTTTTAATCAGAATTATATGTGATGGATCAGAACACAATAGTCTAAGTTGGTGAAGTAAAATTAGAAAAATATATACATAAAATTATTTTTCAGAAATAAAAAATGGATAATTGGCATGTGCGTATGTATTCACCCCCTTTGTTATGAAGCCCATAAAAACTCTGGTGCAACCAATTATCTTCAGAAATCACACAATTAGTGAAATTATGTCCACCTGTGTGCAATCTAAGTGTCACATGATCTGTCATTACATATAAACACCTTTTTGAAAGGCCCCAGAGGCTGCAACACCTAAACAAAAAGGTAACACTAACTAAACACTGCGATGAAGACCAAGGAACTCTCCAAACAAGTAAGGGACAATGTTGTTGAGAAGTACAAGTTAGGGTTAGGTTATAAAAAAAATATCCAAATCTTTGATGATCCCTAGGAGCACAATCGAATCTATCATAACCACATGGAAAGAACATGGCACAACAGCAAACCTGCCAAGAGACGGCCGCACACCAAAACTCAAGGACCAGGCAAGGAGGGCATTAATCAGAGAGGCAGCACAGAGACCTAAGGTAACCCTGGAGGAGCTGCAGAGTTCCACATTAGAGACTGGAGTATCTGTACATAGGACGACAATAAGCTGTACATTCCATAGAGTTGGGTTTTATGGCAGAGTGGTCAGAAGAAAGCCATTACTTTCAGCAAAAAACAAAATGGCATGTTTTGAGTTTGCGAAAAGGCATGTGGGAGACTCCCAAAATGTATGAAGGAAGGTGCTCTGGTCTGATGAGACTAAAATTGAACTTTTTGGCCATCAAAGAAAATGCTATGTCTGGCACAAACCGAACACATCACATCACCCAAAGAACACCATCCCCACAGTGAAAAAGTCGGGACTGGGAAACTGGTCAGAGCTGAGGGAAAAATGGATGGTGCTAAATACAAGGATATTCTTGAACAAAACCTGTACCACTCTGTGTGTGATTTGAGGTTCACCTTCCAGCAGGACAATGACCCCAAACACACTGCTCAAGCAACACTTGAGTGGTTTAAGGGGAAACATGTAAATGTGTTGGAATGGCCTAGTCAAAGCCCAGACCTCAATCCAATAGAAAATCTGTGGTTAGACTTAAAGATTGCTGTTCACAAGTGCAAACCATCCAACTTGAAAGAGCTGGAGCTGTTTTGCAAGGAGGAATGGGCAAAAATCCCAGTGGTCAGATGTGGCAAGCTCATAGAGACTTATCCAAAGCGACTTGGAGCTGTGATAGCCGCGAAAGGTGGCTCTACAAAGTATTGACTTTAGGGCGGTGAATAGTTATGCACATTGACTTTTTCTGTTATTTTGTCCTATTTGTTGTTTGCTTCACAATAAAAAAAAATCTTCAAAGTTGTAGGCATGTTCTTTAAATTAAATGATGCAAATCCTCAAACAATCCATGTTAATTCCAGGTTGTGAGGCAACAAAACACGAAAAAAGCCAAGGGGGTGAATACTTTTGCAAGGAACTGTATACTGTATATATTTTATGTTGCTAGGGCCCTTACTTTAGGTTCAACTTTTGTTTTCAGCAAGGCATCCCTTAAAACAGTGGGCTTTTGTTTCAGGGGGTATTATTTTGGCGTCTTCATTTATTTTGGGGATATATTGTTTTTTATTGTTTACAGACAATAAAAATCTTTTATTTGCCTTTCTAGGTTAAACTGTTTTTGTTTGGATTTTTTGTTTGTTTTTGTTTTTACGTTTTGTCCTGACATTGTCAGGAACCATAAACCAGGCAGAGACAGAAACTACAGTTAAAATCTCTCCTTTAATCTAATAGCAAAAAATAACACAGAACAGGAGCATAGTCAGGAGTATTGTCAGAAGCCAAAAATCAGGATCAGGAATCAGAGACATCAGCCAGGCCAAGTCATAACAGAATCACAGCAGAAACACACTGGAGATGTTGACCAGTCAATGCCCCTGTTTTTGGCAATTGTTTATTGACTGACATCTACCTGATCCAGGTCTCGAGGTCCTTCTGCTGCCTGTTTCCCCTTGCTCTTGGTTGGTGAGAGGAGAAGAGAGGGATGGAGCCGCCGAGACGCCGGTCAGCCCCCCTGCCTGTAAGAGAGGTCAGGGGGCGGTTGTGCCTGTGAGCCCGTGAGCGGAGATCAGACTGGTAGCTGAAGCCAGAGCTGGACCCGGATGGGTCCCGAGGGAATGCAGGCGGTAGTAGGCTCTTGGAAACCTCCCAGAAACCCCGAAGAACCTAAGACTGTTGAAGACTGAGTGAAGGAGTTTGGAGGGGATTGAAGAGACGGTCAGCGTCGACCAGTGTCCCTGCAGTACAAGCTAGCCAGTTGATCCGGGAGGATCGAAGATTGGGTAGGATCTACTGGTTTATAAAAAAAATGGGGAACTTGATTGTTTTAAGACGGTAGAGGATAAGCTGGAAGACTTTGGTATGGAAGCAGAAGGGGGCTAACCTGAGGATATCCCTAACTTTAAGCTTTATCTATTCATCAGTAAGGGGGCTGTCTAAAATAAGCTACTGAGGAGTTAATGAGGAAGGACTATCTCCAGCTTACAGTTTGCCCTTGCATGTAGAGATTGTTATGTGGATTGTTTGTATTGCCCCCCCCAGAAGCTTAAAAGAGATATAACGAATATAATACATTGACTGCATATATTTGCTGGAGTCTGTCTTTATATCTGCCTAGCTACCTGCTGTCCAGTCATATAGCTACATGCCAGCTAAATAACTTTACGCAATATGATTTTTGCACCTGGAAGTGCCTGAATAACAACTTCAAATAACACACATATTCACCTGTGTTCCTACTTGCATTCCTGCCTGCACCTCTACCTGTAAACTTATTTGCATACCCTCCCACATACCTGCCTGAATATGGATTGCATATCTATCTG
Source organism: Aquarana catesbeiana (assembly GCF_042186555.1). Lineage (NCBI taxonomy): Eukaryota > Metazoa > Chordata > Amphibia > Anura > Ranidae > Aquarana > Aquarana catesbeiana. The sequence continues at coordinate 21,739,373 of NC_133327.1, forward strand.
CACCCCTACCTATTTATTCTATAAAAAACATAATGGTGCAGGGTAAAGGGGATCAAAGAATGGAACAAGTAGTAGAGAATGCAGAAAAAATAACCTCTCCTCCAGAAGGACAAACAAATAAAAATTTTGGTTTGGAGGAGAAAGAAACCACACAGAAAGACCAATAACAACAGAAAGCGGAAAAAGAAATGGATAGCCTACAAGCACCACCTACAAAGCAAGATATGGCAGAGATGATGTCTCATTTAGAACGCATGATTAAAGGAGAACTGAATTTTACTAGAATGGACATACAGAATGTACAACAAAGGGTGGAATAATCCAAAGTTCATTAAGATGAACACAAAAAAAACAATTATGGATTTGCAGGAGAGGGCTGAGCTGGATTGGCTGGAAATGAGGCGTATTCAATACAGGCTTCAAGATCAAGAAAACTGAAACAGGCGGAATAACTTAAGGATTTGCGGACTTCCGGAGTCCGTGAAAAATAGTGATCTAGAAAATACAGTCCGTACACAGAATAAAAAAAATGACTACGTCATCAATAGATACCACAAGATATGTAATAGCGAGATTTTCCCACTATGAAATAAAACGACAAGTCTCATATGGTATGAGAAGTGCTGCACCGATCAAATTCAAGGGAGCTGAGATACTTATTTTTACAGACTTATCACAAGAGACTTTGGCCCGCAGGAGGGCTCTGAAACCCCTGATAAATCAGCTACAAGCAAAAAATATTTCTTACAGATGGGGCTTCCTAGCATGTTTAATAGCAAAAAACCAAGGGGTCTCAGCTACATTGCGATTCCTAGAGGACTTGTAAGAATTTTGCAGCAAACTAGACCTACCACTGGTTAATTTGGAAAACTGGGGGAAAAAAAAAACAGAATGGGGGAAACTAAAAGATCAGTTATGGAATAAAGTATAGAGCTCTAATAATAGACATAAAACAGGGGATAAACAAATAAGTGGCATAGTTAGAGGTAAGGGGAAGATGGTCCGGTAAGGGAGGAAGAATCGCTCTGGGGTGCACTGGGGTCTGGCGGTGCCTGCCCCCTCAGAACCATTTCCGAATTGGTAATGAGGTCTGGGGGTCCATGCAGGCATACAAAAACCCCCATGGGATGCCCTGCCTGGCTGGGCGCCTACAATTTAGGTGACAGTCCGGTGGGCCATATCATTGATATTCAATGTAGTGGGGGTTGGTAAGGGGGAGGGGGGTTGGTGCAGTAATGGGTATGGGGAAGTTTGTCCGGGGTGAAATAGATGGGGTTGTGCTGTGTTGTCGTGTTTTGTTGATTTTCGTGTTGTTAGTCGAACAGACCATCTCTGGAAAACTGATAGAACTATACTTCTCTCCCATGGTTAAATGTTTTTGGTTGCCTATGTTTCACCCACTTGAGAGATGGCGCCCTTGAAGATAGTTACCTATAATGTTAGAGGCTTAAATAGTCCCAGCAAAAGGTATCAATTATTGCAGGAATTGAAAAGTTGGTAATTTAATATTGTTTTTTTGCAAGAGACCCATCTTAAGTGGTCATCTAGGGTTGGATTGAGCTCAAAAAGTTTCCCAGTCTGGTTTCATGGGTACTCCCCCAATATTAGAGCTAAATGAATAGCATTAGGCTTAGGAACGCACCATTTATCTTAAAAGCAATGGAGTCTGATTCCAAAGGAAGGTACTTATTTGTTAGGGGCTCCCTGTTCAATAATGAGTACACATTTGTCAACATTTATTGCCCTAACATTCACCCGTATCTCTTTTTGAAAAAAGTAATGAATAAACTAGAAAGAGGGGAAAGTGATCATGGCAGGAGACTTTAATTTTGTACTCGATCCAACCCTGGATACTCAACCGTTCTCACTACGTTCAGAGGGTAAATATGTCAGGGTAGTCAAACAAAAATTACATCAGCAGCAATTAGTGGAGGTTTGGAGAATTCTACACCCTAGGGGGAGGGACTTTACATATTATTCCCAGGTACATTCCCCTTACTCGAGAATTGATTATGTATTTGTAGATCACCAGCTTTTGGAAGGACTACTAAAGGCAGAAGTGAAATCAATCACCCTCTCGGACCATGCTCCTGTCATGGTCAGCCTGGATTTAAAGGATATACCGGATAGGCAAAGGTCCTGGAGGTTGGATGAATCACTCTTATATGACCATGGTATAGTAGAGGGCTTGGAAAAGGACCTAAATTTGTTCTTCAAAGAGAATAACTTAGAGAATATTGTGCCCACTGTACTGTGGAAAACTCATAAAGTATTTATGAGAGGGAGACTAATAGCAGAAGGGGGCTAAGAGGAAAAAAATCTGGACAGCACAAAAACAGTTTCTTTTACAAGAAATTCAGGAGCTGGAACACACATATAAGATTAAACGATAATAAGGTAATGGCTAAATTAACAGGAAAGCAAGAAGCATTGAGGGATTTGATGGAGCAGGACACTAAATGAGCATTTATTAGAACTGCTAAAAGGCAGTACGACTTTGGAAATAAATCTGGGAAATTGTTGGTGGGGGTGATTAAACCTAGAAGGAATCCGAATTATTTTGCGAAAATGAAAGACAAAAAGGGGGAGATGAAACACTCCACTAGAGATATTAGCAAAATCTTCCTGGAGTACTATCAGTCACTATATAAAGTAAATGAAACTCAAATATCCGATGACACACAAAATAGAAGAGATAAAAAAGAACAGTACTTACAGAGGATAAAGCTACCAGCTATATTGAAAGAGGAATTAAGTAAGCTAGACAGTGAGATCTCTAAGGAAGAAATAGAACAGGCAATTAAAAGTAGTAAGGTAGGTAAAAGCCCTGGCCCAGATGGGTACACGTCTCTATACTTTAAAAAGTTTTTAGGGACTCCCTACTATAACCTATAAATGAACTCCATTGGGGAAGGCCTGAATATGCGTAAAGAAGCTATGGGGGCTTATATAACAAACTCTTGGTAAAGGAAGGGAAGGATTCAACATTGTGCTCTAGCTTTAGGCCAATATCCCTGATTAATGAAGATTTAAAAATCTATGCAAGGATATTGGCCGAAAGATTGAAGCTTTATATGCCAGAATGCATAGAAAAAGATCAAGCAGGTTTCATCCCAGGGAGAGAAGCTAGGGACAACATACTAAAAACAACTCTTTTAATGCATGTAGCAAAAAAAGGAAAGAAACCTGCTCTTTTCCTATCAGTAGATGTTGAAAAGGCCTTTGATAGGTTAGATTGGGACTTTATGTTACGGACACTGAATAAATTTGTCATAGGCCCACGTATGCTTGGGTGGATAGAGGCTTTTTACTCTAACCCTACGGCTCAAATCCAGGTAAATGGAACCCTGGCAGAAACTTTTCGGCTCTATAATGGCACACGTCGGGGCTGCTCAATTTCCTCTTTACTTTTTGTGTTTTCTTTGCAACCCTTTTTGGCTTCTATAAGAGCTAATTATGAAATTGAGGGCATAGAGGTCGCCGGACAAGAACATAAGTTATCCGCATTTGCGGATGATATTTTGTTATATATAACTAATCCTACACAAACACTCGCAAAGATTCTAGTAGAACTGAGTAAGTACGGGGGTGAATCGAATCTTAAGATTAATATGGAGAAAACAGAGATATTAAATATCTCTGTTCCCTTAATTGAAGGTAGGGACCTTAGAATTTCTTATCCCTTTATTTGGAAGCAAGAAGGATTAAAATACTTGGGAGTATTCCTGTCAGTATCAATGACAGATCTATATCAAGATATCTACTTTTATTGAACAAAATTAAACAAGATTTGAAAGGATACCCTGCACATAGATTGTTATGGTTCGGCAGGATAAGTGTGATTAAAATGATGATTCTCCTGAAGGACCTGTATATCTTTCAAAGTCTCCCAATTAACATCCCTGGGGCTTATTTTAAAACTCTTAGATTGTTACTGCAGAAATTTGTTCAGAATAATAGAGGTAATCGTATTGCCTATAAAATAATGAGCAGACCAAAAGGGAAGGGGGGTGTATTCCTTCCAGATCTAGAAAAATACCATGAGGCAGCAGTACTGCAGAGAATTATGGACTAGGTTCATGGCTCCCTTCAAAAAAAATGGGTGTCGGTGGAGGAAAATATGAGTGAGGCTGCCTTAGACCAGATCATCTGGATCCCCAGGCAATACAGAGGTCTCTCTAAAAAAATGGCTCCAATCACTACAGAAACATTGAGAATATGGGATAGGCTACTTAAAAGTATATCATGGCAGCATTATAGTGCCCTGATACCCCCGCCCAGGAAAGATAATAAATTGTATTTAAAATGGTCTTCCTCAGATTCTCTGAGGTTAAAAGATGTTCTGATAGGAAATGCCCTATTCTCATTAACCACTTGACCACTGGGCACTTAAACCCCCTTCTTAACCAGACCAGCTTTCGGTGCTTTCACATTTTGAATGACAATTACTCAGTCATGCAACACTGTACCTATATGAAATGTGTGTCTTTTTATTCACACAAATAGAGCTTTCTTTTGGTGGTATTTAATCACTACTGGGTTTTTTATTTTTTGCGCTATAAAAGAAAAAAAAACAAAAATTTTGTAAAAAAAATGCATTTTCTTTGTTTCTGTTATGAAATTTTGCAAATTAGCAATTTTTCTTCATAAGTTTTAGCAAAAATTTATACTGCTACATATCTTTGGTAAAAATAACCCAAATTGGTGTATATTATTTGGTCTTTGTGAAAGTTATAGAGTCCACAAGCTATGGTGCTAATCTCTAAAAATTGATCAGACCTGATGCACTGGCGGCCTATCTCATTTCTTGAGACCCTAACAAGCCAGGAAAGTACAAATACACCCCAAATGACCCCTTTTTGGAAAGAAGACATTCCAAGGTATTTAGTAAGAGGCATCGTGAGTTTTTTTGAAGTTGTAATTTTTTCCCACAATTCTTTGCAAAATCTAGATTTTTTTTTTTTTTACAAAATTGTTATATTAGCAGGTTATTTCTCACACACAGCATATGCATAGCACAAATTACACCCCAAAATACATTCTACTACTCCTCCTGAGTATGGCGATACCACATGTGAGACTTTTACACAGCGTGGACACATACAGAGGCCCAACATGCAGGGAGCACCATCAGGCGTTCTTGGAGCATAAATTACACATGTAATTTCTTGACTACCTCTTACAATTTTGAAGGCCCTGGAGCGCCAGGACAATGAAAACGCTCCAAAAATTACCCCATTTTGGAAAGAAAACAACACATAGTATAACCTATGAGGCATAATGAGTCTTTTGAACATATCATTTTTTCTATAGGTTTTTGGAAAATGTGTAAAGAAAATGAAAACGCATTTTTTTTTTTACACTAAGTTGTCCATTTATAGAATATTTCTAACACATAGCTTTTACATACCAAAAATTGCACCCCAAAATAGATTCTCCTACTCTTCCTGAGTATGGCAATACCACATGTGGGAGACTTTTACAAAGCTAGACCACATAGAGAGGCCCAACATGCAAGGAGCACCATCAGGTGTTCTAGGGGCATACATGTCAAATCTAATTTGACTACCTATTAGAATTTTGTGAGGCACTGTAGTGGCATGGATGTGGCATGGATGAGCATGAATGGGGATTGATGAGCCGTGGATGGGGATGGCTGAGTATGGATGGGATGACTGGGTACGGCTGAGTATGGCTGAGTACGGCTGGGTATGGCTGAGTACAGCTGGGTATGGCTGGGATGGCTGGGTATGGCTGAGTATTGCTAGGTATGCTGGGTATGGCTGAGTACGGGTGAGTATGGCTGGGTATGGCTGAGTATTGCTGGGTATGGCTGGGTATGGCTGAGTACGGCTGAGTATTGCTGGGTATGGCTGGGTATGGCTGAGTATGGATGGGATGGCTTAGCATGGATGGATGGATGAGTATTGCTGAGTATGGATGGATGGCTGAGCATGGATGATTATTGTTGATTAGGGATAGATGGCTGAGCATGGATGGATGAGTATTGCTGAGTATGGCTGGATGGATGAGTATTGCTGAGGATGGATGGATGAGCATGGATGGATGGATGAGTATTGCTGAGTATGGATGGATGGCTGAGCATGGATGGATGAATATTGCTGAGTATGGATGGATGGATGAGCATGGATGGATTGCTGGATGAGTATGACATCATGGATGGCTGAGCATGGATGGATGTATGGCTGGATGAGGCTGCAATGGGCACAGATCAGTGATGTGGGCACTACAGATCCAGCCCACAGCGCTGCTGCACCCGATCTCTCTCCTCTCCACTCACACTGTACCGATCGGTACAGAGAGGGGAGAGAGGAACCGGACATGACGCTGGTTTGTTTATAAGTGATCGTTCCGTCATTTGATGGAGCGATGACGTGGTAAACTGCCGCTATCAGCGGCCATTTACTGTGATCTGTCTTTGGGACCCAGTGGTCACGGATATTCCTGGCTGCGCGCCCCAGGGGACGCGTGGGAGCGGGATACTGGGAGGACGTCAATGTACGCCCTCCCAGAGTTATCGAGCAAAGCTGTGGCCGTCATTCTGCTATGGCGCGGTTGTTAACTGGTTAAAGGACTTGCGAGAAAGATACGGTACAACTCCATGGGATGGGTGAAGATATAGACAACTCCAACATTTCGTAGAGTCTCTCTCAAAACCCCTCCGTGCAGCCAGTAAGTTAAACCCATTGGAAAGATTGATAGACCAAGGGGGAATAAATAGACAGGGGATCTCTAGAATATATAAGATGTTGATGTCCTCTTTGGACGATGGGTTCACGTGCCCCTTGGAGAGCTGGGAAATAGAATTGAATCAGTCATTGCCTGAAATAATGAAAAATAAAGTTCTAGACTATGTTCACTCCACTTCAACGGACACAAGGACAAAAGAAATTAACTACAAACAACTAACTAAATAGTATTATGTCCCATTAAAATTGCGCAAAATAAAACCCGATATATTGCCTCTATGTTGGAGGGAATGTGGGGAGGTTGGAACCAATTCCCATATATGGTGGGGGTGCCATTTGATCCAGCCATATTGGGTGGAGATATTAGATCTAATTAAGAAGTTCAGTGGGAGTGAAACTGAGTTAGACCCTTGGCAATGCTTGTTCAATGCGAAGGGGGCTTCGAAGAAGAACTATAGAGCAGCAATCACCCCATTTTTATTAAATGCAGCAAAAGCATTAATCCTGAAACAATGGAAGTCAAAGAAAATACTAATGATAATGGATTGGCTTTCACGATAATAAATCAAAGTGGCGAACCATTATATATATATACACACAGGGAAAGTGCAATGCCCATATGTGGCAGAGCAGCCCCACACTTTTAAAAATCAATTCCAAATATACTTAACAGGCTAACAAGGATGCAATGCAATCCTGGCAAAGCCCCCTGGTGGTGGCATGATTGGCATTAGGTTCACATGTACCTCTACCTGCTACTATATAATGTCATGAGGTGTACCAAGAAGACTGCGCCTCAGATGACGTCTAGTGACGAAACACGTAAGCCGGGACTTGGTACACATTTCTTGACAGTTTTTAGGATCTCTTGGAGGTATTGCTGAGGATTTTTATTGGGGACATGTACATTGACAATTGTCAATATTGAAATCTCAACCTTTGGTACTAATAAAATATAATGTTCTTGGGAATCTGTTTTAGGGTTGAGGAGTTGAAAAGAAATAGAGTCTCTAATGATTGTGACAACACCTTTTTTCTTCTTCCGACTGTTCGAAAAGAATATGTGTGGAAATTTATGATGGGAGAATTTAAGGGGATTGTCTCTTGCAAAGTGCAACTCCTGTAGGCAAATAATATCACTGCCATATTTTAAAGCGTCATTCCATATAGTTTTCCTTTTGAAGGGGTTATTGAAGCCTTTTACATTAAATGACAAAATTTTAAGACTCGCCATGTTGAGGGTAGAATTCACGTAGATACAGTCCAGATCTTGTAAATAGTAGAGCCATTGTGATTGTGGTAGCTTCTAGAACGGTGTAACTTCCGAAGAGGGAGAAAGACAAAAAGGTCTCTTTGAAAAGATTAGACTCAGGGTCTAGAACAGAATTAAACTTATAAGAACTGAAGAGTTGCCTCACAACTCTTGTGTGCATTGCAACTTGCACTATCGATGTGGGGGGAGGGGTTAGCTGAAAGCTGAAGAACAAAGATCAACCCTGATTAATGCAATCTTGAGGTGAGCCGTAAAAGGGAAATATAGAACTTTCTTAAAGAATTCAATTTATCCTCAACTTGTATTCCATTGGGTATCAATTTTTATCCTACAGAAGTAGATTCCACGCTTGCAGCATTTTCAGGCCTTGTTCAATCGTATGGATTGAGTGGGATGTATTGTTTCACTCTATCATGAGTTTGGTGGGAAACCCCCATTATTTTGTGGTTGTGTAATATTTTGGGTTTAGGTTTTGGTGAGCTTGAATGGTCACTTGGGACAGATCCGAGTACAAGATTATCCCTGCATAAGGGTCTGGAAGCGTTGGGCGCAATCTCGCAAAATGCATCAGCGCATCTTTCACATGAAAGAAGTGAATTTTGGTGATCACATCCCTTGGCAGTTTTTCGGGTATGTGTGGTAGTGAAGGGAGTAGATCTAGGATCATTTTCTGAAGGAATTGTTTCAAATCTTTGTTTTTGATGTTTTCAGGAATACCCCTGAATTTGATGTTATTCCTTCTAGATCTATCGTCGAGGTCTGCCATTTTAAGTTTCAGTTGTTTAAGTTCCTCTTCTAGTGCAAAATGATGATCCACTAGTTCGTTAGGTCCCTGAGTAAACTCTGTCATTTTATTCTCCATATAATCCACTCTTTCTCCTAAACTGTCTATTTCTTTTCTGGATGTTTGCAGAAAGGTTCTCATGTCATATTGCAGTGCTCCCCTCAGTGGCTATAATTAGGGATGAGCTTCGTGTTCGAGTCGAACCCATGTTCGACTCAAACATCGTCTGTTCGCCCGTTCGCCGAATTGCGAATGATATGGGCCGTTCGCGCCAAATTCGTGTGGCGCGTCACGGCCCATAATTCACTGCGGCATCGCAGTGCATTACTGGCTGATGATTGGCCAAGTATGCACTATGACCCGCATGCTTGGCCAATCACAGCGCCGCCTGAACAGAGAGCCGTAATTGGCCAAAGCCAAGGAGGCTTTGGCCAATTATGGCTCAGGGGATTTAGTACACGCCCCACACTATATAAGGCCACCTGCACGGCGGCCCTGTGTAGTGTGTGTTCCGGCGTTCATTGAGAGAGAGAGAGAGACAGACAGTGACATTTGATTTGAGTTAGATAGATTAGGCAGAACAGTCAGTCAGTTAGCTGCACTTACAGTGTATTGTGTATTTATATGCATCCCAGGTGTTGCATATATATATATATACACTGTATTCAGTTTAGCTAGATCCGTTCTTGTTATCTTCCTACTGACAGGCAGGCTTGTCTTGTTACAGTATTTACAGCTACCTGAAGAAAATTACTGGTGTTCTTTTGATCCTATTAGTACCACAGTCAGGCAGCTAGACTATTTACAGTTAGTGCAGTGCGTCCTGCTCACAGTGTTCAGCTAGATCCATTCCTGTTATCTTCTTACTGACAGGCAGGCTTGTCTTGTTACAGTATATACAGCTACCTGAAGAAAATTGCTGGTGTTCTTTTGATCCTATTAGTACCACAGTCAGGCAGCTAGACTATTTACAGTTAGTGCAGTGCATCCTGCTCACAGTGTTCAGCTAAACCTACAAGTTAGTGGGGTGCGTCCTGCTCACAGTGTTCAGCTAAACCTACAAGTTAGTGCAGTGCGTCCTGCTCACAGTGTTCAGCTAGATCCGTTCCTGTTATCTTCTTACTGACAGGCAGGCTTGTCTTGTTACAGTATATACAGCAACCTGAAGAAAATTGCTGGTGTTCTTTTGATCCTATTAGTACCACAGTCAGGCAGCTAGACTATTTACAGTTAGTGCAGTGCGTCCTGCTCACAGTGTTCAGCTAAACCTACAAGTTAGTGGGGTGCGTCCTGCTCACAGTGTTCAGCTAAACCTACAAGTTAGTGCAGTGCGTCCTGCTCACAGTGTTCAGCTAGATCCGTTCCTGTTATCTTCTTACTGACAGGCAGGCTTGTCTTGTTACAGTATATACAGCTACCTGAAGAAAATTACTGGTGTTTTTTTGATCCTATTAGTACCACAGTCAGGCAGCTAGACTATTTACAGTTAGTGCAGTGCGTCCTGCTCACAGTGTTCAGCTAAACCTACAAGTTAGTGGGGTGCGTCCACCTCACAGTGTTCAGCTAAACCTACAAGTTAGTGGGGTGCCTCCTGCTCACAGTGTTCAGCTAGATCCGTTCCTGTTATCTTCTTACTGACAGGCAGGCTTGTCTTGTTACTGTATATACAGCTACCTGAAGAAAATTACTGGTGTTTTTTTTTATCCTATTAGTGCCACAGTCAGGCAGCTAGACTATTTACAGTTAGTGCAGTGCGTCCTGTTCACAGTGTTCAGCTAAACCTGCAAGTTAGTGGGGTGCGTCCTGTTCACAGTGTTCAGCTAAACCTACAAGTTAGTGGGGTGCGTCCACCTCACAGTGTTCAGCTAAAGCTACCTGTAGAAGGTTGGTGGTGTTCTCATACTACAGGCAGGCAGTTGATTTTGCTAGCTGCAGTATCAGTACATATATATATATATATATATATATATATATATATATCCCAGCTTAGTGCAGCTACAGGCCATTAGTATGTCTGGAAGGCCAAGAAGGAGAGGTAGACAGTCACAAGCCAATAAGAGAGGGCAAGCAGGCTCTGTGTCTAGTGCTGGTCGTGGAGACGGTGCATCCTCATCAGCACGTGGCTGTGGGACACGCTTGGCCTTTTTTTCGGCAGCTGGCCGTGTTGAGCCGCAACATGCGGAAGACTTGGTCGAGTGGATGACCAAGCCGTCCTCATCCTCCTCATCCTCTCTCACCCATGCCCAGGGTACTTTGTCTGGCAAAGCAGCGGCCTCTTCCCTCGGCTCAATGTCATCAGTGACTCCTTCCCTAGCCCCACCATGTCCTCCTGAGGAGTCCCTCGAACTGTTTGACCACAGTGTTGGGTACATGCTCCAGGAGGATGCCCAGCGTTTGGAAGGCTCTGATGATGATACTGAGCTCAATGAAGGCAGTAGCATGAGCACGGACAGAGGGGGTGCCCAAGAAGGACAGCAATCTGGCAGTCATGCTCCCGCTGCTGCAGCATACTGCAAGGTTTGCTCCAGTGATGAGGAGGGAGGGGATGATGAGGTCACTGACTCAACGTGGGTGCCTGATAGGGGAGAGGAGGAGGAGGAGGAGGTGGCACATCATAAGGGCAGCACATTGACTGCATCACACCCCAAAGCTCCACATGTGCAGGGCGCTGCAGTCTCTGCACGTTATTCAAAAAGTTCTTTGGTGTGGGCCTTTTTTAAGCCGAAAGCATCAGATCGCACCGCTGCTATTTGCAACATATGTCTCAAGCGTATCTCGCGTGGCCAAAACATCTCCCGCTTGGGTACCACATGCTTGACCAGACATATGTTGACCTGCCATGCAGTTCGTTGGCAAGCGTATCTAAAAGACCCACACCAAAGAACAAAGAGGAACTCTCCTTGCTCCTCATCAGCTGAGATTTCCAACCCCACTATACCTTCAGTCCTCTCTGAGACCTGCACTGAGAGGAATGAAGGTGTAGAATTAGGTGTGTCACAGCCAAGTACTTGTGGGCAATCTGCTTTTGGTACACCGACGTCAGATTGTACCAGGCAAATTTCCCTGCCCCAGCTGCTGCACCGCCGAAAGAAGTTTGCTCCCAGCCATCCACATGCCCAGCGGTTGAATGCTAGCTTGGCAAAATTGCTAGCACTTCAACTGCTGCCTTTTCAGTTGGTAGACTCTGCCCCCTTCCATGAGTTTGTGGAATGTGCGGTTCCTCAGTGGCAGGTACCCAAATGCCACTTTTTCTCACGGAAGGCGATTCCGGCTCTCTACCGGCATGTGGAAGGCAATGTCCATGCCTCGCTGGACAGGGCGGTCAGCGGTAAGGTGCATATTACCGCTGACTCATGATCCAGCAGGCATGGACAGGGACGTTACCTAAGTTTCACGGCGCATTGGGTGACTCTGCTGGCAGCTGGGAAGGATGCAGGACAAGGTGCAGTAGTGTTGAAGGTTGTTCCACCACCACGCCTCCAAAATGCTAATGATTGTGACACACTTCTCTCCTCCACCCCCTCCTCTTCTTCTTCCTCCATGGCCTCTTCCTGTGCTTTGTCCTCGGAACCAGCGGTGCTCCGTAGCCGTTCAAGGGGCTACGCAAGTACGCAGGCCAAAAGATGCCATGCGGTGCTTGAGCTGGTGTGCTTGGGGGACAGGAGCCACACTGGGGCAGAGGTTCTGTCAGCTCTGCAGGGGCAGGTTCAGAGGTGGTTGACCCCACGCCAACTTAAGGCAGGAATGGTGGTTTGCGACAATGGCACCAACCTCCTCTCTGCCCTCCGACAGGGACAAATGACCTATGTGCCCTGTTTGGCTCACGTCCTTAACTTGGTGGTGCAGCGGTTCTTGGGCAGGTACCCGGGCTTACAGGATGTCCTGAGGCAGGCCAGGAAAGTCTGTGTGCATTTCCGCCGGTCATATAATGCCAGTGCTCGGCTGACGGACCTCCAAAAGGACTTTAACCTGCCCAAGAACCGCCTAATCTGTGACATGCCCACCAGGTGGAACTCAACGTTGGCCATGCTTCAGCGTGTGCACACGCAGCAGAGGGCCATCAATGAGTACCTGTGCGACTATGGCACCAGGACAGGGTCAGGGGAGCTTGTTTTTTTTCCCCATGCCAGTGGGCCATGATCAGGGATGCATGCACTGTCCTGTCACCATTTGAGGAGGCCACGAGGATGGTGAGCAGTGACAGTGCATGCATCAGTGACACTGTCCCCCTTGTCCACCTGTTGGAGCACACGCTGCGTGGAATAATGGACAGGGCACTTGAGGCAGAACAGAGGCAGGAAGAGGAGGACTTCCTTAGCTCTCAAGGCCCCCTTTATCCAGACAGTGTTCCTGCGTGCCCGCCGATCACACAGGAAGAGGACGAGGAGAAGGAGGAGGAGGAAGATTGTGTCAGTATGGAGGTGGAGCCTGGCACTCAGCATCAGCAGCAGTCTTTAAGGGATCAGTCCCAAGAAACACATGGACTTGTACGTGGCTCGGAGGAGGTGGCTGCGGACCATGTCGTCCTTAGTGACCCAGAGGACTCCGGACCGAATGCCTCAGCAAACCTACGCTGCATGGCCTCCCTGATCCTGCAAAGCCTGCGTAAGGATCCTCGTATTCGTGGTATCAAGGAGAAGGACCAATACTGGCTGGCAACCCTCCTTGATCCACGTTACAAGGGTAAGGTTGCGGACCTTATCTTGCCAGCGCAGAGGGAGCAGAGGATGAAACATATTCGGGAGGCCTTGCAGAAAGGTCTGTGCAACGCGTTCCCAGAGACTGGGAGGTTACAAACTCCTGTTTCTGGACAACGTGTTGCTGAGGCTTCGGTCAGTCAAAGAAGGAGCGGTGGAGAAGGTGGCCGTCTGATCGATGCGTTCAGACAATTTTTTGGTCCGCAGCCCCAAGGTATGATCGGTTCCAGCAACCATCGCCAGCATCTGTTTTACATGGTGCAGGAATACCTAGGGGCAAGATCAGACTTGGACACCTTTCCCACCGAAAATCCTCTGGGTTACTGGGTCTTGAGGATGGATCACTGGCCAGAGCTTGCACAGTATGCAATTGAGCTACTGGCCTGTCCTGCATCCAGCGTTCTTTCGGAAGGCACATTCAGTGCTGCTGGAGGCGTGGTAACCGATCACAGGGTGCGTCTGTCCACCGACTCGGTCGATCGACTGACCTTCATAAAAATGAATCAGTCTTGGATCACCACCAGCTACCAAGCACCTGATGCTGATGTAACCAAATAATTTTTTTTGAAATCTCAGATCCCTTCAAAGACTGCCTATGCTGATGCTGAGTGACTATCCCTGAGTAATTATCCTCTTCCTCCTCAATCATCACGCTGATAGCTTGTAAGAACATTTTTGGTTCTGGGCGCCACCACCAGTGCCTAAGGCACAATTTTTCTGCCCCTGTTTCACAGGGGCGTGTAATTACAATTTTTGATGCAATACTTTGCAGCAGGGCTCGTTCCTGCGTGCCAACTAGAGTGTCTGTGAGGGGTTGCAGTGTTGTGGCACCAGCACCAGTGCCCAAGGCCCAATTTTTCTGCCCCTGTTTAACAGGGGCGTGTAATTACAATTTTTGATGCAATACTTTGCAGCAGGACTCCTTCCTGCGTTCCAACTAAAGTGTCTGTGAGGGGTTGCAGTGTTGTGGCACCAGCACCACCACCACCACCACCACAGGCCCAATTTTTCTGCCCCTGTTCAACCGGGGCATGTAATTACAATTCTTGATCTAATATTTCACAGCAGGGCCCATTTCTGCACCCACCAAGAGCGAGTGAGGACTTACAGTGTTGTGGCACCAGCACCACCACCACCACCACCAAAGGCCCAGTTTTTCTGCCCCTGTTCAACAGGGGCATGTAATTACAATTCTTGATCTAATATTTCACAGCAGGGCCCTGTGAGGGCTTACGTTGTTGTGGCCACAACAACACCTAAGGCCTAATTTCTGCTGAGTATATAAGGCAGGCCCCTACTTTCAAACATCTAACTTACAAACGACTCCTACTTGCAAACGGAAGGAGACAACAGGAAGTGAGATGAAATCTACCCCTAGGAAGGGAAATTCTCTCCTGTAAGAGTTAAGATGGGAAAAACATTTCTCCTTTCCACTGATGCTTTCCAATCCTTGTTCCACAAAAAACCCCAAATTCTCAAAAAACATTTGTCATTGAGACAAAAAGTGAGGTGAAATCTTCTAAAGAGGAGGAAAGACAGCAAAACAAATGTCACAGGGGTGATAACCCTTCCCTATGTTTTCCAAAAAGCTTAAAAAAGATATTTTGGCTGGAGCTAAACACGTTAAAAATGTACCTGTTCAAAATGACAAACAGATTCTACTTAACAACAAACCTACAGTCCTTGTCTTTTTTGCACTGCCTGTATACTGCTGTTCAGAGTATATAGGGCCTGGTGGCCCCACACCTTTCCTTATTTTAATTTGGGTGCGGGGTTCCCCTTAATATCCATACAAGACCCAAAGGGCCTGGTAATGGACTGGGGGGTACCGTTTGTCTCACTGATTTTCATCCATATTGCCAGGACCCGACATTACATTAAACCCGCAAGCAGTTTTAAATGAGATTTTTTCCTTTAAAAATGACATTTGGTGCAGGGACTGTTCTAAACACGGGAAACACGCGTCACTTTACAGGCATACTATAGACACCCCCCAGGTACGATATTTAAAGGAATATTTCACTTTTTTTTTTTTACTTTAAGCATCATTAAAATCACTGCTCCCAAAAAAACGGCCGTTTTTAAACGTTTTTTTTTGCATTGATACATGTCCCCTGGGGTAGGACTCGGGTCCCCAAACCCTTTTTAGGACAATACCATGCAAATTAGCCTTTAAAGTTAGCACTTTTGATTTTGAACGTTCGAGTCCCATAGACGTCAATGGGGTTCTAACGTTCGTGCCAACTTTCGGTCCGTTCGCAGGTTCTGGTGCGAACCGAACCGGGGGGTGTTAGGCTCATCCCTAGCTGTAATATTTCTTTCATGTCTGTGTCTTAAACCGCTGTGCCTGTGGTTGGAAAAGCTGCTAGTTTTTCCTCATAAGGATTACTAGGAAGTACAGGGTCACAATCAATGGGAGTTTCACTTGTGCCTCTGACACAGACAGCCTTCTTTTCTGTCTCACAGGACTGGAGAAATCAGACTGAGAGGAGTCTGTATCCTGGTGCTGCTGCTGTGGCTTCGTCTGTCCTCTCCCTTTCTCCTCAGAGTGGGTTGCCTGCCTGCTTGTGTGTGTGTGTGTGAGAGGAGGGACAGGCGCCATTATCATGCCTGAGAGACCCGGCCGGGCTACAGAATTCACCTAATTTGCAGGGTTTATCCCACGGCTTACGCTTCTGCATTTGTGGGGTATTGTTCCCCCTACCTTCCAGCTACTTTTGTTACCCTCAGATATGCTTTGGGTCGCCGTTAGCCGCTATAGGGAGACCCGTAGTTCCTGAGCTCAGCTAGTGTGCACTAATTCACCTCAGCCGCAGGCCACACCCCTCTATTTCACATTCTTTTTAGCAGCGCCATTTTCCCCTTTTTGTGACTATTTGTTTTTTGGGCACCACTTTGTGGGGTCTTTGTTTGGGGAGGCTGCAGCTATACTTATACCTAAGCGCGGAATTTTTTGTTTAATAAGATATGAACAGTAAATGTCAAAAAACCCAATATAAAGATAAAAATAGTAAGCAAAGTTTAACCACTTGCCTACAGGGCACTTACACCCCCTTCCTGCCCAGGTAAATTTTCAACTTTCAGTGCTGTCACAGTTTGAATGACAATTGCGCGGTCATGCTACACTGTAACCACGTGAAATGTTTTTAATTTTCTTCACACAAATAAAGCTTTCTTTTGGTGGTATTTAATCACTGCTGGGTTTTTCATTTTTTTACAAAAAAAGGGGGGGTGTGGACTGGACGGAGACCAAGATGGCAGCTTGAGTCTATAGCTACTGCGACCTGGGGACCGATACTTGCCTTTTGGGGAGCCTAAACCACCTTACCACTAGGGATGAGCTTCGTGTTCGAGTCGAACCCATGTTCGACTCGAACATCGGCTGTTCGATCGTTCGCCGAATTGCGAACGTTATGGGCCGTTCGCGCTAAATTCGTGTGGCGCGTCACGGCCCATAATTCACTGCGGCATCGCAGTGCATTGCTGGCTGATGATTGGCCAAGCATGCACTATGACCTGCATGCTTGGCCAATCACAGCGCTGTCAGTAGAGAGAGCTGTAATTGGCCAAAGCCAGGGTGGCTTTGGCCAATTATGGCTCAGGGGATTTAGTACACACCCCACACTATATAAGGCCGCCTGCACGGCGGCCCTGTGTAGTGTGTGTTCCGGTGTGCTGAGAGATAGAGAGAGAGAGAGACAGTGTCATTTGATTTGAGTTAGATAGATTAGGCAGAACAGTCAGTCAGTTAGCTGCACTTACAGTGTATTGTGTATATATATGCATCCCAGGTGTTGCATATATATATATACACTGTATTCAGTTTAGCTAGATCCGTTCCTGTTATCTTCTATCTAGACTATTTACATTTAATGCAGTGCGTCCTGCTCACAGTGTTCAGCTAGATCCGTTCCTGCTATTTACATTTAGTGCAGTGCGTCCTGCTCACAGTGTTCAGCTAGATCCGTTCCTGTTATCTTCTAGACTATTTACATTTAGTGCAGTGCGTCCTGCTCACAGTGTTCAGCTAGATCCGTTCCTGCAATTTACATTTAGTGCAGTGCGTCCTGCTCACAGTGTTCAGCTAGATCCGTTCCTGCTATTTACATTTAGTGCAGTGCGTCCTGCTCACAGTGTTCAGCTAGATCCGTTCCTGCTATTTACATTTAGTGCAGTGCGTCCTGCTCACAGTGTTCAGCTAGATCCGTTCCTGCTATTTACATTTAGTGCAGTGCGTCCTGCTCACAGTGTTCAGCTAGATCCGTTCCTGTTATCTTCTAGACTATTTACATTTAGTGCAGTGCGTCCTGCTCACAGTGTTCAGCTAGATCCGTTCCTGCAATTTACATTTAGTGCAGTGCGTCCTGCTCACAGTGTTCAGCTAGATCCGTTCCTGCTATTTACATTTAGTGCAGTGCGTCCTGCTCACAGTGTTCAGCTAGATCCGTTCCTGCTATTTACATTTAGTGCAGTGCGTCCTGCTCACAGTGTTCAGCTAGATCCGTTCCTGCTATTTACATTTAGTGCAGTGCGTCCTGCTCACAGTGTTCAGCTAGATCCGTTCCTGCTATTTACATTTAGTGCAGTGCGTCCTGCGCACAGTGTTCAGCTAGAGCCGTTCCTGCTATTTACATTTAGTGCAGTGCGTCCTGCTCACAGTGTTCAGCTAGATCCGTTCCTGTTATCTTCTAGACTATTTACATTTAGTGCAGTGCGTCCTGCTCACAGTGTTCAGCTAGATCCGTTCCTGTTATCTTCTAGACTATTTACATTTAGTGCAGTGCGTCCTGCTCACAGTGTTCAGCTAGATCCGTTCCTGCTATTTACATTTAGTGCAGTGCGTCCTGCTCACAGTGTTCAGCTAGATCCGTTCCTGTTAAATTCCTACTGACCGGCAGGCTTGTCTGGTTACAGTATATAAAGCTACCTGAAGAAAATTACAGGTGTTCTATTTGATCCTATTAGTACCACGGTCAGGCAGCTAGACTATTTACATTTAGTACAGTGCGTCCTGCTCACAGTGTTCAGCTAGATCCGTTCCTGTTATCTTCCTACTGACAGGCAGGCTTGTCTGGTTACAGTATATAAAGCTACCTGAAGAAAATTACAGGTGTTCTATTTGATCCTATTAGTACCACGGTCAGGCAGCTAGACTATTTACATTTAGTACAGTGCGTCCTGCTCACAGTGTACAGCTAGATCCGTACCTGTTATCTTCCTACTGACAGGCAGGCTTGTCTGGTTACAGTATATAAAGCTACCTGAAGAAAATTACAGGTGTTCTATTTGATCCTATTAGTACCACGGTCAGGCAGCTAGACTATTTACATTTAGTACAGTGCGTCCTGCTCACAGTGTACAGCTAGATCCGTTCCTGTTATCTTCCTACTGACAGGCAGGCTTGTCTGGTTACAGTATATAAAGCTACCTGAAGAAAATTACAGGTGTTCTATTTGATCCTATTAGTACCACGGTCAGGCAGCTAGACTATTTACATTTAGTACAGTGCGTCCTGCTCACAGTGTTCAGCTAGATCCGTTCCTGTTATCTTCCTACTGACAGGCAGGCTTGTCTGGTTACAGTATATAAAGCTACTTGAAGAAAATTACAGGTGTTCTATCCCAGCTTAGTGCAGCTACAGGCCATTAGTATGTCTGGAAGGCCAAGAAGGAGAGGCAGACAGTCACAAGCCAATAAGAGAGGGCAAGCAGGCTCTGTGTCTAGTGCTGGTCGTGGAGACGGTGCATCCTCATCAGCACGTGGCCATGGGACACGCTTGGCCTTTTTTTCGGCAGCTGGCCATGTTGAGCCGCAACATGCGGAAGACTTGGTCGAGTGGATGACCAAGCCGTCCTCATCCTCCTCATCCTCTCTCACCCATGCCCAGGGTGCTTTGTCTGGCAAAGCAGCGGCCTCTTCCCTCAGCTCAATGTCATCAGTGACTCCTTCCCTAGCTCCACCATGTCCTCATGAGGATTCCCTCGAACTGTTTGACCACAGTGTTGGGTACATGCTCCAGGAGGATGCCCAGCGTTTGGAAGGCTCTGATGACGATACTGAGCTCGATGAAGGCAGTAACATGAGCGCGGACAGAGGGGGTGCCCAAGAAGGACAGCAATCTGGCAGTCATGCTCCCCCTGCTGCAGCATACTGCCAGGTTTGCTCCAGTGATGAGGAGGGAGGGGATGATGAGGTCACTGACTCAACGTGGGTGCCTGATAGGAGAGAGGAGGAGGAGGAGGAGGAGGAGGAGGAGGAGGAGGAGGAGGCGGCAGCACATCACCAACAAGGCAGGATGCCCTCCAGGGGCCAGCCTAAGGGCAGCACATTGACTGCATCACACCCCAAAGCTCCACATGTGCAGGGCGCTGCAGTCTCTGCGCGTTATTCAAAAAGTTCTTTGGTGTGGGCCTTTTTTGAGACGAGTGCATCAGATCGCACCGCTGCTATTTGCAACATATGTCTCAAGCGTATCTCGCGTGGCCAAAATATCTCCCGCTTGGGTACCACATGCTTGACCAGACATATGTTGACCTGCCATGCAGTTCGTTGGCAAGCGTATCTAAAAGACCCACACCAAAGAACAAAGAGGATCTCTCCTTGCTCCTCATCAGCTGAGATTTCCAACCCCACTAGACCTTCAGTCCTCTCTGAGACCTGCAGTGAGAGGAATGAAGGTGTAGAATTAGGTGTGTCACAGCCAAGTACTTGTGGGCAATCTGCTTTTGGTACACCGACGTCAGATTGTACCAGGCAAATTTCCCTGCCCCAGCTGCTGCACCGCCGAAAGAAGTTTGCTCCCAGCCATCCACATGCCCAGCGGTTGAATGCTAGCTTGGCAAAATTGCTAGCACTTCAACTGCTGCCTTTTCAGTTGGTAGACTCTGCCCCCTTCCGTGAGTTTGTGGAATGTGCGGTTCCTCAGTGGCAGGTACCCAAACGCCACTTTTTCTCACGGAAGGCGATTCCGGCTCTCTACCGGCATGTGGAAGGCAATGTCCATGCCTCGCTGGACAGGGCGGTCAGCGGTAAGGTGCATATTACCGCTGACTCATGGTCCAGCAGGCATGGACAGGGACGTTACCTAAGTTTCACGGCGCATTGGGTGACTCTGCTGGCAGCTGGGAAGGATGGAGGACAAGGTGCAGTAGTGTTGGAGGTTGTTCCGCCACCACGCCTCCAAAATGCTGATTGTGACACACCTCTCTCCTCCACCCCCTCCTCTTCTTCTTCCTCCATGGCCTCTTCCTCGGAACCAGCGGTGCTCCGTAGGCGTTCAAGGGGCTACGCAAGTACGCAGGCCAAAAGATGCCATGCGGTGCTTGAGCTGGTGTGCTTGGGGGACAGGAGCCACACTGGGGCAGAGGTTCTGTCAGCTCTGCAGGGGCAGGTTCAGAGGTGGTTGACGCCACGCCAACTTAAGGCAGGAATGGTGGTTTGCGACAATGGCACCAACCTCCTCTCTGCCCTCCGACAGGGACAAATGACCCATGTGCCCTGTTTGGCTCACGTCCTTAACTTGGTGGTGCAGCGGTTCTTGGGCAGGTACCCGGGCTTACAGGATGTCCTGAGGCAGGCCAGGAAAGTCTGTGTGCATTTCCGCCGGTCATATAATGCCAGTGCTCGGCTGACGGACCTCCAAAAGGAGTTTAACCTGCCCAAGAACCGCCTAATCTGTGACATGCCCACCAGGTGGAACTCAACGTTGGCCATGCTGCAGCAGCTGCACACGCAGCAGAGGGCCATCAATGAGTACCTGTGCGACTATGGCACCAGGACAGGGTCAGGGGAGCTTGTTTTTTTTTCCCCACGCCAGTGGGCCATGATCAGGGATGCATGCACTGTCCTGTCACCATTCGAGGAGGCCACGAGGATGGTGAGCAGTGACAGTGCATGCATCAGTGACACTGTCCCCCTTGTCCACCTGTTGGAGCACACGCTGCGTGGAATAATGGACAGGGCACTTGAGGCAGAACAGAGGCAGGAAGAGGAGGACTTCCTTAGCTCTCAAGGCCCCCTTTATCCAGACAGTGTTCCTGCGTGCCCGCCGATCACACAGGAAGAGGATGAGGAGGAAGAGGAGGAGGAGGAAGATTGTGTCAGTATGGAGGTGGAGCCTGGCACTCAGCATCAGCAGCAGTCTTTAAGGGATCAGTCCCAAGAAACACATGGACTTGTACGTGGCTGGGAGGAGGTGGCTGCGGACCATGTCGTTCTTAGTGACCCAGAGGACTCCGGACCGAATGCCTCAGCAAACCTACGCTGCATGGCCTCCCTGATCCTGCAAAGCCTGCGTAAGGATCCTCGTATTCGTGGTATCAAGGAGAAGGACCAATACTGGCTGGCAACCCTCCTTGATCCACGTTACAAGGGTAAGGTTGCGGACCTTATCTTGCCATCGCAGAGGGAGCAGAGGATGAAACATCTTCGGGAGGCCTTGCAGAAAGGTCTGTGCAACGCGTTCCCAGAGACTGGGAGGTTACAAACTCCTGTTTCTGGACAACGTGTTGCTGAGGCTTCGGTCAGTCAAAGAAGGAGCGGTGGAGAAAGTGGCCGTCTGACCGATGCGTTCAGACAATTTTTTGGTCCGCAGCCCCAAGGTATGATCGGTTCCAGCAACCATCGCCAGCGTCTGTTTTACATGGTGCAGGAATACCTAGGGGCAAGATCAGACTTGGACACCTTTCCCACCGAAAATCCTCTGGGTTACTGGGTCTTGAGGATGGATCACTGGCCAGAGCTTGCACAGTATGCAATTGAGCTACTGGCCTGTCCTGCATCCAGCGTTCTTTCGGAACGCACATTCAGTGCTGCTGGAGGCGTGGTAACCGATCACAGGGTGCGTCTGTCCACCGACTCGGTCGATCGGCTGACCTTCATAAAAATGAATGAGTCTTGGATCACCACCAGCTACCAAGCACCTGATGCTGATGTAACCGAATAATTCTTTTTGAAATCTCAGATCCCTTCAAAGACTGCCTATGCTGATGCTGAGTGACTATCCCTGAGTAATTATCCTCTTCCTCCTCAATCATCACGCTGATAGCTTGTAAGAACATTTTTGGTTCTGGGCGCCACCACCAGTGCCTAAGGCACAATTTTTCAGCCCCTGTTTAACAGGGGCGTGTAATTACAATTTTTGATGTAATACTTTGCAGCAGGGCTCGTTCCTGCATTCCAACTAGAGTGTCTGTGAGGGGTTGCAGTGTTGTGGCACCAGCACCAGTGCCTAGGGCCCAATTTTTCTGCCCCTGTCTAACAGGGGCGTGTAATTACAATTTTTGATGCAATACTTTGCAGCAGGGCTCGTTCCTGCGTTCCAACTAGAGTGTCTGTGAGGGGTTGCAGTGTTGTGGCACCAGCACCAGTGCCTAAGGCCCAATTTTTCTGCCCCTGTCTAACAGGGGCGTGTAATTACAATTTTTGATGCAATACTTTGCAGCAGGGCTCGTTCCTGCGTTCCAACTAGAGTGTCTGTGAGGGGTTGCAGTGTTGTGGCACCAGCACCAGTGCCTAAGGCCCAATTTTTCTGCCCCTGTCTAACAGGGGCATGTAATTACAATTTTTGAAGCAATAATTTGCAGCAGGGCTCGTTCCTGCGTTCCAACTAGAGTGTCTGTGAGGGGTTGCAGTGTTGTGGCACCAGCACCAGTGCCTAAGGCCTAATTTTTCAGCTCCTGTTCAACAGGGGCATGTAATTACAATTCTTGATCTAATATTTCACAGCAGGGCCCTGTGAGGGCTTACAGTGTTGTGGCCACAGCAACACCTAAGGCCCAAATTTCTGCTGAGTATATAGGGCAGGACCCTACTTTCAAACATCTAACTTACAAACGACTCCTACTTGCAAACGGAAGGAGACAACAGGAAGTGAGATGAAATCTACCCCTAGGAAGGGAAATTCTCTCCTGTAAGAGTTAATATGGGAAAACAAGTTCTCCTTTCCACTGATGCTTTCCAATCCTTGTTCCACAAAAAAACCCAAATTTTCAAAAAACATTTTTCATTGGGACAAAAAAGTGAGGTGAAATCTTCTGAAGAGGAGGAAAGACAGCAAAACAAATGTCACAGGGGTGATAACCCTTCCCTATGTTTTCCAAAAAGCTTAGAAAAGATTTTTTGACTGGAGCTAAACACGTTAAAAATGTTCAAAATTACAAACAGATTCTACTTAACAACAAACCTACAGTCCCTGTCTTGTTTGCACCGCCTGTATACTGCTGTTCAGAGTATATAGGGCCTGGTGGCCCCACACCTTTCCTTATTTTAATTTGGGTGCGGGGTTCCCCTTAATATCCATACAAGACCCAAAGGGACTGGTAATGGACTGGGGGGTACCCATGCCGTTTGTCTCACTGATTTTCATCCATATTGCCATGACCCGACATGACATTAAACCCGCAAGCAGTTTTAAATGAGATTTTTTCCTTTAAAAATGACATTTGGTGCAGGGACTGTTCTAAACATGGGAAACACGCGTCACTTTACAGGCATACTATAGACACCCCCCAGGTACGATATTTAAAGGAATATTTCACTTTTTTTTTTTTACTTTAAGCATCATTAAAATCACTGCTCCCGAAAAAACGGCCGTTTTTAAAAGTTTTTTTTGCATTGATACATGTCCCCTGGGGTAGGACCCGGGTCCCCAAACCCTTTTTAGGACAATACCATGCAAATTAGCCTTTAAAATGAGCACTTTTGATTTCGAACGTTCGAGTCCCATAGACGTCAATGGGGTTCTAACGTTCGTGCGAACTTTCGGTCCGTTCGCGGGTTCTGGTGCGAACCGAACCGGGGGGTGTTCGGCTCATCCCTACTTACCACCATGAGCAGATCCACCAGGAACTCCTCTACCTCCCGCGCAGCT
The DNA here is from genome assembly GCF_042186555.1 of Aquarana catesbeiana. Taxonomy (NCBI): domain Eukaryota; kingdom Metazoa; phylum Chordata; class Amphibia; order Anura; family Ranidae; genus Aquarana; species Aquarana catesbeiana. The sequence goes on from NC_133327.1 coordinate 21,763,707, forward strand.
CCTGAGACTGGAACGCAGCTGAGCCAAGACATCCCGGAGCTGTTCCAGACCCAGTGCATGTCGGTACACGCATCCTTACAGGACCAAAAACTGAGCTCGCCTAAAGCCACAATCGGCTTACAGATGACGAGAGACGAGACACCCACCCTTATACGGGCCCAACCTCCCAGCCTGCTCGACCTGGAGAAGATAGCCTCTGACATCAAGAGCACTGTCACCGCTGCAATTGCCGATCTCCGCTCAGACATTCAGGCAGTTGCTCATCGCATCAGCGATGTGGAGCAGACATAAACTTATGCTGCCGCCATTCATCAAGTGCAGGGCACTTACAATACACAGCTCACACACCTCCTTGATCTCCACAGACATGTGGAAGACCTCGACAATCGTGGACGCAGGCACAATATCAGGGTGCAAGGGGTGCCTGAGGGTAATGACCCTGGACTTCATCATGGTTGGGACAGACAGGAACCTCGCATGGGACGCCCTCTATCACGCCAACCACCTCGACATTGCTCTGGCTACCTGAAGCCCCAGATTCCGGATGAGTGCCTACTTACAGCGATTTGCTTTCTTGCTGGACAATCCCCCGTGAGAGGTAACTTACGCTGCTGCCTGTACACACTTTGATAGCTCAGATTCTTAACTTTAGAATGGGCACAACTGGCTTTCCGAAACCGTACAGCTCAGAGAATACTTCATACACCGTGCCTTGATCCCTATGTTTCCCCGGAAACCAATACCCCTTCTCCTTCTAGAACCAGGATCCTGAGATGTTTCCCCAGCACTGAACATATGCCCTCCCGGTGCAACAATGCCCTCTCTATGGTTTTCCTACGCATTGCAGTAAACTAGGGGGGTAGTATCCGGATCCTGAGGCAGCAAGCATGATAACACGCAAGATCTGATCCAGACACAGCTACATTTGGCTGTCATCTGGATTCATACTGCATTTTCCTAACACCACAATGCCTCCAAGTGCCATAGTCAACCCTGCTATATCTGACTAAACGTCCATGATACTTCTGTTAGTGACTTGTACCCGATTATGAGTATATGGTAATGCCAATAACACAGGGACTTGTGGCGGGGCTCCCAATTCCTCCAGGCATGCGTGGAGGCCCAGTTTGCACTGAGGGACTTGGCGTACCCCCTTGTTGGTGTGTGTGTAGGTGGGCCCCCGCGCACACCCTTCAGAAGTTGCCTGCAGGTAAAGCCTGGGGGCTCGCGTGCATTCCCCACGACGCATGTTTCTCCAATTACTGGCAGGCATCAACTCATGCTGGAGTCACCCTGTCATTGACTCCTGCACCCAGCTCCACCATAATCCCCGAACTTAACCTACATCAGCATCCAGCCACCCCACAACACCTCAAATGGTCAACAAGCCACTTATGCTAAAGGTTCTCATTAGACTAGAGGAGGCCTGAGACCTTGCTACATATATTTTTATATTTATTTATTTTTATTCAGCTGTCAGTGCGGAAGCCTGCTGACAGCTGATGACTCATTTTTTGTGAAGGACGCGACAGCCAGCTTCCCAGCCCACTCCTTAACCGCTTGCCACCCGCCGGCTGTCATATGACGGGCAGGCAGCGCGGCTCTCGTTCTGGGAGGGCGTCATATGATGACCTCGCCTTCCTGGCCCACCAGGGGGTGCGCACGCACCCCCGGCGGCACTCGCACATGCCCGCCGTGTCACTGGGGACCCAATGCACGTGTCCACGATGTCAGTCGGGCACCCGCGATTGCCCGGTAACACAACAGGACTGTGGATCTGTAAACACACAGATGCATGTCCTGTCAGGGTAGAGGAGACTGATGGTGTGCTCTCAGTACAGAGGAACACCGATCGGTCTCCTCCCCTTGTGAGTCCCCTCCCCCTACAGTTAGAATCACTCCCTAGGAAACATAATTAACCCCTCGATCACCCCCTAGTGTTAACCCCTTCCCTGCCAGTCACATTTATACAGTAATCAGTGAATTTTTATAGCACGCCAACCACCTCGACATCACTCTGGCAACCTGAAGCCGCGGATTCCGGATGCGTGCCTACTTACAGCGATTTGCTTTCTTACTAGACAATCCCCTGTGAGAGGTAACTTACGCTGCTGCCTGTACACACTTTGATAGCTTACATTCTTAACTTTAGAATAGGCACAGCTGGCTTTCCGAACCGTACAGCTTAGAGAATACTTCATACACCGTGCCTTGATCCCTATGTTTCCCTATGAAACCAACACCCCTTCTCCTTCTCGAACCAGGATCCAGAAAAGTTTCCCCAGCGCTGAACATATGCCCTCCTGGTGCAACAATGCCCTCTCTATGGTTTTCCTACGCATTGAAGGGAACTAGGGTGGGTAGTACCCTTGATCCTGAGGCAGCGAGCATGGTAATATGCAAGATCTGATCCAAACACAGCTACATTTGGCTGTCATCTGGTCTTATACTGCATTTGCCTAACACCACAATGCCTCCAAGTGCCATAGTCAACCCTGCTATATCTGACTAAACAGCCATGATACTTCTGTTAGTGACTTGTACCCAATTATGAGTATATGGTAACGCTAATAACACAGGGACCTGTGGCAGGGCTCCCAATTCCTCCAGGCATGCGTAGAGGCCCATCATGCACTGAGGGACTTGGTGTACCCCCTCATAGGTGTGTGTGGGCTCCCATGCACGCCCTTCAGAAGTTGCCTGCAGATAAAGCCTGGGGGCTTGCGTGCATTCCCCACGATGCATGTTTCTCCAAAAACTGGCAGGCATCAACTCATGCTGGAGTCTCCCTGTCATTGACTCCTGCACCCAGCTCCACCATAGTCCCCGAACTTAACCTACATCAATATCCAGCCACCCCACAACACCTCAAATGGTCAACATGCCACTTATGCTCCCCTGACCACTTGTTCACCCAATGTGGAATACCATTGCATGATGCGTCGGGGGGGAATGCACGTAGACACTCTTATGGCCTATTCTACCTACCAGATCTATACCAGAATATACAGTACAGATATGTTGTATACTTCCCATTAGATACTGGGTAGTGGGGTGAACCGAGAGTCCGGCGTTGTCTCCTTTGCATGCTCGGAATGCTGCTGATCTGCCTTGCTTTTGTTGCCCCTCCAGGCATTAAGCTTTCTGTAGGTAGCACACAGCTTGTTGCTCACACATCTTTCTGGAATGGCGTTAAACGACATTCTTGACTTACACACCCCTGACACTCCTGACCCTCAGGGCACAACACGTAAAATCCCCAAAATGGTAGACATGAACATGTCAATACAGCCCAGGCTTTAGGGTAAAGCGTATGGGACAGCTTATCTCAACAGGTGGCAGGAGATGGGGTTTTTTATTATTATTATTATCAGGGCTTTTTTTCTCAAACAATAGGTGCTGGAACTCAACCACGACCCCCCCAAAACCCCTCCACCCACACACACCATCACATCAAATAGTGGGTATGGTCAGTCAAATTTCACGAACAGTAGGAGGGTCCTAAAGGGGCATTAAATACCAAGATTGCATTACATACAGAGTGCAGAGTTCAAGGGGGTTACACACAGAGTGCAGAGCTGTCACGTGTAAACACAGAAACTGGACTTCTGTGTTTACAAGTGATTGTGGTCAGCAGGCCCCCCCAAGGGTCTGAGCCAGAGGTGATGGAACTGAGTTCCACCAAGTTCCCCCTGAAAAAAAGCCCTGATTATTATTATTATTATTATTGATGCTTTTCCCTCTTCTTCTCCCCCCCTCCCCCTTCAGTTTCTTTCTTCCCTCCCCTCCCTCCCTTCCCCTCTCTTTCCCTCTCCCCCTCCCCCCTCCCCCCTCTCTCCCCTCCTTCCCCCTCCCTTTCCTCCCCTCCCCTTTTCCCTCCTCCCTTTCCCTCCACCCCTCCCTCCCCTCCCCCATCTTCTTCTATTCCCCCCCTTCCTATCCCCCCTTCCCTCCTCCCTCCCCTCTCCCCTCCTCCCTCACCCTCTCCTTTTCTTCTCCTTTCTCCCCTCAAGAGAGGGAGCTGTATGTTATGTTCCAATCTGACATTATAACCGTATAACCGTAAGCATATATGGCCTTCAGGCATCGAGAAAGAGGTTAATCCATCTATCCCACCTATAGGCTGTTTATAAAACTATATTGCTACCAAACAATACGAAGGCACTACGTAGCTAGACCAAATGTTATTTTGTTGTTATTGTTTGCCTTTTTGTGGTTAATATGTTTCTACATAATGTTGTGGCTCCCCAATACCTTACCATAAATTTTATCTTTACAATTCACTGTCCACAGCCCCTAGTTCGCGGAAGCCCTGTGGTTTCCATTCCTACTTACGTTCCAACTCAGTGGTCCTTTTGGACCCTTGCTGACGACCCAGCCCGTTCTTCTATAGCAGTGTTTCTCAACTCCAGTCCTCAAGGCGCCCCAACAGGTCATGTTTTCAGGATTTCCCTCAGATGAAATGGCTGTAGTAATTACTAAGGCAGTGAAACTGATCAAATCACCTGTGCAAAATAATGGAAAGCCAGAAAACATGACCTGTTGGGGCGCCTTGAGGACTGGAGTTGAGAAACACTGTTCTATAGGTGGAATAGCCTGCCTATTCCCACCTCTGGTATACCCCCATAACCAGTGCTTTCTTCCCCGTCTCTACCTGCTTTTTCTTGCTACCCTTTCCTGCCTCCTCTTTCTCCCTCTCCCTGGGTCTCCCTTTCTTCCTCCTTGCCTCTCCTACACATACCCCCCTCCCCTTCCCCTCTTCCCTTAACTTTCTTATCCCTCTGGTGTGGGCCCGCCCCCCCCTCTTGATTCTCCCCTCCGCTAACCGAGTCCCCCGTCCATTGAGTCCAAGCAATAGCCCTTCTGACTTATGATTCCCCCACTACCATGAGGGGAAGGTAAGCTCCTATCCCGTCTTTGTAGTTGAAGTATGTGTCGCTGAATGTGAAAGGCCTCAACCTACCGGAAAAACGATCCCAAGTCCTGTCCTCCCTCACTAAGCACAATGCACACACTTCATTTTCCTTCAGGAAACGCATTTCCATTCTGATTCCATCCCTAAGTTGTCCAATCACATCTATCGTTCAGCATTCCATGCCACCAATCCAGAGTCCAAGACAAAAGGTGTATCTATACTAATCTCCAAGCATGCCAACTTCCACCAGTGTGACTTGCTTATTGACCCGGAAGGCAAATTCATCTTCATCAAGGGCACATACGCCTCAAAACCAATAACGCTTGCCAATATATACTGTCCTAATGAACATCATGTAACCTTTTTTAGGAAAATCTGCAACCTTCTTTCTTCATTCCAGATGGGCTTAGTCCTGTTAGGGGGCGATTTTTTTTTTTTTAAATGTTTATTGGGTTTTACAGCATACAATAGTATACAACTGAGCGTAACAATGGTTATCAAGCATTTACAGTCAGAATCTTCAGATAACAAAAAATTCTTATATCAATGAAAATAAAGAAAGAAAAGAAAAAGGGGGGGGGGGGTAGAGAGAGGGGAGGTCAAGGAAATTCACGTTTGCCATCTTATCAACACTATTGAGCATAGCTTCGCTCGGAACATAGGATCTTAACATCTAAATACCTTCAGGAGTGGAGGCAGCGTCTGTACATACCTGGCTGTGCATGAGATATATTCGTCAGGGAATATTAAATAACCTGAGTAATCTTACTATACACAAAAATGGAAAGCAATAAATGTGGAAGAGTGGATGCTAAGGAGCAAAATGGATTTGTGGGTATCCTACGGCAGCTTAAAAGTAAAGGAATCCGGGGTGGGGGGTATTTTAAGGCAACCAAGTGAGTTGGTGAGATCTCTTGTTAAGTACCATTTCGTGTAGCGGAATGGGTGCATTATATCCATTAGTGCCTGTGGAGCAAATGTAGCTTCGATGTACTTTCTCCATCTCTTAAAAAAAGGGGAAGTCGATAGGAAATTAAGGGTGATGGTATCCAGTCTCTCCAGATGAAAGAGTGAGGCCAAGGCCTTTTTAAACACTGTTAGAGTAGGTGGAGTCGCTGAGATCCAGTGAGACATAATAGTCCTGCGAGCCACTAGAAGACAAAGGTGAGCCCATTGTGGAATATTTTGTGAAACCCTCGTTGGCGATGAGGGTGAAGGAGGTATGCTAAACAGGCAGAAGAGACAGTCCTTAGCCAACTGGATTTTGTGGACCTCGTTGATGTATGTTATCACCTTATCCCAATAAGCATCAATCTTGGTACAGTCCCAGAGCCTATGTAACAAGGTGGGGCGAGGTAAGGTACACCAGGAACATTGCGCTTGGGTGGGGTCCGCCTTGTTAAAAAGAAATGGAAAATAGGCCCTATGAATAATCTTGAATTGCGTTTCCCTCCATGTTTCGGAAGTGGTAAGATTGCGGATAGTTTTGTATCCCTCAAGGATCTTTTCTGGCAAAGACTCGTCTCCCAATATGTGTGACCATTTTTGAAAAGGTTTAAGACCATATTTCCGTGTTTGATGTTGTATGAGACAGGAGTAAATATTGGAGATGGAGTAATTATTGCTTTTGAGAAGAGTATCAATGCAGGATGTTTCGAGTGGATTGGAGTTGGGACCAGAACATGATTTGAGATAATTGATGAGTTGGTGATGGAAAAAAACATGAGTTGGTGGTAGTGAATATTCCCGCATCAAGGTTTGAAAGGGTTTAAATTCACCAGGCTTGTTGAGATAGAAAGAGGAGACAGTAGTAAGACCTTTAAGTTTCCATTGGCCGAAAGCTTTATGGATGATAGATGGAAGGAACATAGGGTTGCCTTGGATTTTGAGGTAGTTAGAGATGCTGGATGGCAGCTTAAGTAGCTTTCTTACTTCTCTCCAGGCAATGACCGTATCCTTAATAAGTACACTAGTTTTGAGGTGGGGGGGTAAAGCATTGGGATTGGAGTGGAGAATGGCCGAAAGGTCATATGGGTACACTATAGCCTCTTCTAGGGATAGGTTAGAATATTTAGAACCTCAAGTTAACCAATCTAGGCCCTGTCTAAGTAAACATGCCAGGTTGTAGAAACGCATGTTGGGCAGTCCCGCCCCGCCCTCGCCCTTCGGGAGACATAGTTTCTGCAGCGCTATGCGGGGTTTCTTGCGAGACCATATGAAAGCAGTTAGGGCTTTCTGAAGTTTTTGGATATCTGAGTGTTTTATTAAAATAGGTATGGTCTGCATTGGGTAAAGCAAGCGTGCAAAAGATACCATTTTAAAGAGGTGGCATCTCCCAAACAGCGAGAGAGGTAGGGTCCCCCAAGCCTCCAGCTCCTTCACAATTTTGGTTATTAAAGGTGGGTAGTTCAGTGAATATAGAGAGGATGGTTCACGCCCTATTTTGATGCCTAAGTATGTGATATGTTGGTTGGCTATGGCTAGGGGGATAAGTGTTTCCATTTAATGGAGAGATGGGGGTGTAATGGTAGGATCTCACTCTTGTCAAAATTAATTCTGAATCCCGAGCAAAGTCGGAAGTCTGTAAAAAGTTGTTTAAGTCTGTCAAAGTCTGCTATAGGATCGGTGGAGAATAAAAGTATGTGTGGTTATTTAGAGTGATGCCACTAATTCCATCAACTGAGTTTAATATTCTAGATAGGGGTTCGATCGCTAGGTTGAACAAGAGTGGGGACAGGGGGCAACCCTGTCTCGTTCCTTTTGTTAATGGGATCGTGTCAGAAATAAAATCAGGGGTAACAAGATGCGCGTACATTTGTAGAAGAAATCGCATAATCTGGCCTGAAAACCCAAACTGTGCCATCACTCTAAAAAGCCATGAGAAACTGATGTTGTCAAAGGCTTTTTCCGCGTCTAGGGACATAATGGCAACGTCTTGGTCAGGGTGAGTTTTAGCATATTCCAGGGCCATTAATACTTTGCGAATGTTTAGGGTAGCTGATCTTCCTGAAACAAAGCCAGATTGGGCTGGGTGTAATAAAGATGGTAGTAGGAGAGCTAGACGCGACGCAATTATTTTGGATAGGATTTTGACATCAACGTTAATTAACGAAATCGGTCGGTAAGATCCCGGTAATAGGGGATCTTTCCCTTTCTTAGAAATTAGTTTGATGTGGGCCTGTGTCCCCGTAGGAAGATAGGGCCCTCCGTCCCACATGGCAGCGTATACATGTTTTAAGGTATCGGGAATAAATTCCCCGGTCATTTTATAAAATTCTGCGGTGTATCTGTCGGGTCCCGGGGCTTTGGCCGAGGCCATGGATTTGATCGTAAGTCGGATGTCATCTACAGTAATGGGGGCATTAAGTGTCTCCAATTGTGTGTGGTGAAGTTTAGGTAAGCCTATTTTGTCAAGCAGAGAGTCAGTAGTAGGTAGGTCAGTCGGGTCAGCTTTATATAGATTAGTGTAGTATTCCGCAAGTAAGTTGCTAATCTCAGCGGGAGAGGTGACCAGAGAGCCTGTCGCAGCTCCAAGGGCAGAGATATGGGTAGGATGTCTAGGTCCTGAGCACAACTTGGCCAGGAGCCTGCCAGCCTTGTTGCCGAATCTATGGAAATGTAACTGAGAGTACGACGTTTTGGCCGCTTCATGTTGTTCTGCCCAAAGGTCAAAGGTGCTTTTAGCCTGTCTCCATTCCTGTATGTTCTCTATGGTACGGTTTAACGTGAGCCATTCATGTGCCAAGCATAAGGCTTCGATTGACTGACTATATTGTTGTCTGGTTCTTTTTTTAAACTGGGCGGTGTATGAAATTATTTTACCCCGTAAGAAGGCCTTACCTGCTTCCCAAAAAAGGTTAGGGTCAGTGATGTGGGCCTCATGTGGAGTTGTAGTCCTCCCAGGCACCGTATAGTGTATGTTTGAAGTCTTCGTTGTCTGCTAGATAAGAGGAGAAGCGCCAAGTAGGGGAGGGGGATGTACGAGCCGTTTGGGATAGGTGTACAACGATAGGGCTGTGGTCTGAGATCACTGCGTCTTGTATGTCTGGGGCATTAATTAAGGAGCTTAGAGCTGGGGAGGCAAAAAAGTAATCTATTCGTGAAAACGTATTGTGTGGGGGCGAAAAAAAAGTGTATTCCCGATCCGTCGGGTGCATTAAGCGCCATACGTCCACAAATTGCATGGAAGCGACGGATTGCGCCAAGAGGGTAGATGCAGATAATGGGGGGGTACGTGTATGTGGTCTAAGTGTTGAGGGGCCTGTGCGATCAGACAGGGTGGACATGACTGAATTAAAATCCCCACCCATCAGGTGTAACGTCTCCGGGGTAGTTAGCACCCATTTCACCAATTCCTGAAAGAAGGAGGCGTCAGGTGAGTTAGGAGCATAGATGTTGGTAAGTGCTACAGGTTTATCATCTATAGTCAGATGCAGGGTTATTTTCCTGCCTTCCGAATCAACCTTAACTTCTCTAACAGTGTGTTGTAGATTTTTATGCAGAAGGATAGCGACACCTGCTTTACGGCCTACTGCCGGCGAACCATAGACAGAACCCACCCACATTCTACGAAGACGTTGCAAATCGTCTGCGGCCAGATGTGTCTCCTGGAGCAGAGCCACATCAGTCCGGAGACGCCGCAGGTGTCTGAGGATGGACATGCGTTTGTTTGGAGAACGCAGCCCCTTAACATTCCATGAGACAAACTTTAGGTGACTCCCATCTGTAGATTGTGACATGACTGGTAATTAAAAGTGTTTTGGTTTAGGGGTTTGTAAAAGAACCCCTTTGTAGGTATGGTATCTATCTTTTGGGAGCCACCAAAGCACCGCAGAACCCCTGAAGACATATGAACTAGGCTGGCAAACATGAACTTCAACTTATCTAAGCAACAGTAAATTATAAACATTAATATGGCAGAGTATCGGGTAAGGAAAACAAGAACGTGGAATGTGGACTTCTCTTTTTTCCACATGAGGTTTCACCTATTTAACATAGCTCCCGTCAGCTGCTAGCTCCTCACGTAGGGGCTGGGTATTAGCTATGGGGGGTGTGGGGAGGGAGGGGGTAGGGGAAAGGAGAAGGGGGATAGGAAGAGGGGGAAGTGGGTATAGGATATGAAGGGAGGGTGGTCTGGGGGGGGATACCATGAGGAAGCAGTGCAGGTTTATACAAACAAATGACGAGGTAGGCTAAAGACAGGGGAAGGCCCCTCTCCAGGTATTAAACTAAACAAACTATATAAACATTACAGGTGACCCTGAAGAGGAAGGTCCCCCAGGTAGTGGGAGGCCACCCCAGTTACTAGGATGCAAGACCATATAACTGTAAGTGCATATCTTTTAGCAACAGGCTAGTAAGGGTAGTGCTCCATAGAGAGCAGGTACGGCAGTTCCGAGAGGCAACAAAAGTACCTATGCCTTAAAGGTAAAAAGAAAGAAAAATAAGGTGGGTTAATACTACCCGTTAGTAGATGTCGAGGTGAGAAGGGTGGTGCTGTGGAGTCCTTCAGAGATTCCCAGAGCGTTCCTCTTGGTTTGTATGGAGGTTTGGTCGGGCTTCGGGGGTGTATAGGAGGTGCATTAGCGTATGGTGAAGACGATAATGGTGAGCCCTCTGTAGTGGTACTGTGTTCCATTTCGGTGCTTCTATTGACTAGGTAGGTTTCCGCTTCTTCAGTTGTTCCCCTTCAGGAGTTTGGATGCTGAGGACAGCTGGATAAGCTAAGGAAAATCGGATTTGATTGTGATGCAGAGTGGAGCATACCGAGGAGAAAGCTTTGCGTTGTTTCATTACCTCTATGGAATAGTCCGCAAAGAGCAGTAGTTTCGCGCCATCCACCACCAGTGAGCGCGTGCAACGAAATTTTTTCATTATAGCGTTTTTGTCAGCATAGTTCAAGTATTTCACTATCACATGACGAGGTTTAGCGCGCGTGTCAGAGTATTGACCCATACGGTGCGCACGTTCAACAGTGCAGGGTATGCGGAGGCCCAGTTGCTCTGGGATGGTTTTTGCGCATATATTTGTAAGGTGGGAGGCTGGGATTGATTCTGGCAAACCGATTATGCGCGAGTTGTTTCGTCTTGAGCGATTTTCTAAATCGTCCGGCTTGTCCCATATGTCCCTGTGCGATGCATTGATGCGTGCAAGTGCCGCAGAGGAGGCTGTGCAATCATCTTCAAGTATAGATATCCGCTCCTCCACCTGGGTGATGCGTTGGGCCTGAGCCTGGAGCTCTATGTGCAGCTGCTCCAGCCCTCTGTGTACCGCTGCGTCCACAGTGGCTGTTAGGGATGGTCCCAAAAGTGTCACCACAGCCTGGGCAATGTTGGCAGGAGATGTGGGATCCGAGTCTGCCACAGCAGGGGGAGGCTGTGGCTGCATCTGAGGACGCTCTGCTGTGTCCGGAGCGGCCGCCATCTTGGCTGTGTCGGCCGCTATGTCTCCCGCCGGAGGTGCCGTGGAGGAGATCAGCGCCCGTGCGTAGGATCGCTCCACAAAGCGATCCATGTCTGCCTGGTGGAGAGCAGAGGTGATAGGGGTTCCCCCCGGAGCTGTGGCTGGGTTATGTGCCGGTTTAGTGAGGAGCTGTGCGGGAGCTGAAGCTGCTCACCTCCTCCTCATGTGGCGCCGGAACCGGAAGTATAGGGGGCGATTTTAACGTTCCGCTGAACCCTGTCCTGGAGTCTTCCAGAATTTCTCTCGCAATACATTCTGAAACCTATTACCACCCAACAAGCCCAGGACCTGGAGACCCCCCTCACTGAAGGGGAACTAGAGTTGGCAATCAAACAAATGAAAACAGGCAAGAACCCAGGGCCAGACGGCTTTACCCTCCAGTATTATAAATCATTCTTGGTCATTCTGACCCCTAAGCTTCTCTCCAACTTCAACGTATTCTCTGACCCGCAAGTACTGCCGGGCGGAACGTTGGCAGCACATATAGCCGATATACAGAAAGAGGGCAAAGACAATGCCCAGGTCTCAAGTTACAGACCCATATCTTTACTAAACATGGATATTAAAATCTACGCCAATAGGCTACTCCCCCTTATACCTGACCTCATCTCCTTAGACCAGGTGGGTCTTGTCCCAGGCAGTGAAGCCATAGGCAACACCATCCGCACATTGAATCTCCACCACTGGCTCACATCTTCTAAATCCCAAGGATTTTTCCTTTCCCTCGACACCGAGAAGGCATTCGACAGGGTGGCCTGGGACTACATGCATGAGGTACTCTTGGCTATTGACCTTGAGCCTCGCATGCTCCACCAGCCGCTCCAGACACACCTGCGCTCCAGGTGAGACCAGGAAGCCTAATGATCCAGTAGGTACTCGCCTCAGCTCACCTTCACACACAATGACTAAGCGCATGTGAAGTGTGCGAAATGTGTCTACCCAGCATTCTGTTTCCTGTAGTTTTTTGGATGTCTAAATAAAAAGGATTTTGATCTACAGTGGTGTGCCGCCATTTCTTTTAAATTCCCCACAACTACTACTCAGGGCTGTGGGGAAGAGGCCCTCGTCCCCGTCAACATGGGGACATGGTGCTTTTAGCGTGGGGGGGCAGAGCCTAAGGGTCCGATATGGATTTTGTGGGGACCCCACACCATTTTTGTTTATTTTAGCGTGGGGTTTCCCTTAAAAATCCATAACAGACCCAAAGTGAAAAACTGTCTCATATTGAATACAGCAATTGATAAACATACAAAAAATGTATACATTAAAGACCATTGTCCTAGAAATAGATCATAGCATAAAAGTATACTGCACAATGTGGCATAAAGTACTGTCCTCCATGTTTATGTTACTTTTGAACAGAGTGGTATAATATTAATAAATCCAACTGAGCTAAAATCAAATAGGCCGTCTATATAAGACATAAGATGCATTCAGATATGCCCGACATGTTTCGTGGCTAAAAACCACTTCCTCAGGGGCGTGTGCATCTAAATAAATAGAGAAATATAAATAAGCCAGTATAATAAAGTGTAGACAGGAAAAATTACTAAAATAATATGTAAGAGACAGTAATAAACTATCCTCACATATACTCACATAGGAACGAAGCCTGAAACCTGCGAGACCCAAACCTGGAGGCTGCCTATTTTGTATACTGGAAACAGTGGTAGATTGGACCCACCAGGGAGTCAAGCACACACACACACACACACACACACACACACACACACACGGTCCCACATGGTTTGATGTGCAAGGGGGAATGAGATGTTGGAAAAGACCCAATTGTTAAATTGTTTGGGCTCCATTTCTGTGAAGTTCAAAAATCAATTATAAGTAAATACTCATAATAAAGAGCATACCACTTTCTAGAAAAGCAGGGGAAAGAAAAAGGAATGGAGCCCAACCCCAAAAATACAGATTATATGGATAAAGGAAAATTACCTATTGCCACAACAGGGAAGACCGAAATCCAATAGCAGATACAAGGTGTGTGAGAGAGGTGCTGCCATACGGACATACTGACACCAAATGGAGATGTTATAGATGTAGCACTCTGATGTTTAGGCAGGGTTGCTCCTAAATTAACCTGCCAGGTGTAGTTACCTTGGCTCATTGTTAAGGATCAATTGATTTCACCCAAAGTCAAGAATTGCTGCACTTCTCTCTTCTGCTGCTAGGTGGCCGGGTACCTGGTGGTATTAGATAAGACAAGGACAAAGCAAGGACAGATTAGGAGTATATGGGGTATCTCAGCCAATGGGCAGGGGTTTCTTGAATCCCTTGGCCTGCTGGGAGAACCTATATATTTGTGAGGAGTCAGGTGATCGGTGTTCTGTGCCACCTGGACGTCTGTCTGGGTGGATGTGTGTTGTACTGCCTGGGCTGCTAGGCCAGAGTTTGGGCCTATCCCTGGCACATCTGGCTGCTAGGCTGTCTGAGGACCTATCCAGAAGCAAGAGAGCAGTGTAGGGTTGTGATTGCGGCTGCAGTCCAACCAGAAGTGACGGTTCTGCCGGCTGGAGAACCTGTCGTGGTCGAAGGTAGAGGGAAAGCCATCACCACTAAGGGACCATCCACCTTATTACCAGGGACTACAGTGAGTAGCTGAAGCAAGTACCAGAGCAGTATTTTCACCAACCGGGGACAGTGAAGAATTGGGAAAACTTTAGCAGGTGTCAAGCCAGCAGAGGTAACGCTTGCAGAGCAGCCTTGTGTGTCAAGCCAGGGACTGAGCAGGCCAATGGGGTGAAGCTTGATAATTATCTGGAGTGCAAAGCTAGGGACCCAGCAGAGAAGCAGGGTGATGGCTGAGGAAGATACTATAGTGAAGTTTGGAAGAGCTCAAGGGATTCAGTGGCAGTGAATCATCTAGTCTAGAGAGAGACTGGGAGCTTAGTGGGTTGAAGAACTGCAAGAAGTGATTGTAGTGGAAGTGAAGGAACTGTTACATTTTGTGTTAGAAACTGTTAAAGACTGTTACCATAGGAGACAGCATTCCTACACATGCAGATGTGGCGTCTTGCTAGATGCCTTTCCCTGCATGGCTGTCTACCTGTAGAAGTCTATAAGTCTGCCAATTAACATTGCAACTATCTAAGGGTGTCCTGGACCTAACCCTCTCTCCCAAAGTTCTGTTTAAGAGAAATAAAATTTCTTTGCATTCAAGAAGTGTCTGGTGCCCATAAACTTGCATTACCCCCACTATGCCTTACAACCCACTCTATATGGAAGGATGTCAGCAGTTCTTGGCTCTAAAGGTTCTCATTAGACTAGAGGAGGCCTGGGACCTTGCTACATATATTTTTATATTTATTTTTTTTATTCAGCTGTCAGCAGGGAAGCCTGCTGACAGCTGATGATGACTCATTTTTTGTGAAGGACACGGCGGCCGGCTTCCCAGCCCGCTCCTTAACCGCTTTCCACCTGCCTGCTGTCATATGACAGCCAGGCAGCGCGGCTCTCATTCTAGGAAGGCGTCATATGACGCCCTCGCCTTCCCGGCCCACCAGGGGGCGCGAACGTGTTGCCGGCGGCACTTGTGCGCTCCCACCGTGTCACTGGGGACCCGATGCTCGTGCCCGGCGGCCGCGATGTCAGTCGGGCACCTGCGATTGCCGGTAACACAGCAGGACCGTGGATCTGTGTGTGTAAACGGTAAATGTCCCAAAAATGTGTCAAAAGTGTGCGATGTGTCCGCCATAATGTCGCAGTCATGATAAAAATCGCAGATCGCTGCCATTACTAGTAAAAAAAAATAATAATAAAAATGTTATGAATCTATCCCCTATTTTTTAGACGCTATAACTTTTGCGCAAAACAATCAATATAGGCTTATTGCAATTTTTTTGGCATAAATATGTAGGAGAATACATATCAGCCTAAACTGAGGAAAAAATTTGTTGTGAAAAAAAAAATTAGATATTTATTTAAGCAAAAAGTTAAAAATATTGGGTTTTTTTTAAAACTTGTCACTCTTCTTTTGTTTATAGCGCAAAAAATAAAAACCACAGAGGTGATCAAATACCACGAAAAGAAAGCTCTATTTATGGGGAAAAAAAATGATAACTTTCATTTGGGTACAGTGTTGCATGACTGCGCAATTGTCATTCAAAGTGTGACAGCGCTGAAAGCTGAAAAATGGCTTGGTCAGGAAGGGTGTGAAAGTGTACTGTATTGAGGTGGTTAAAGAGGAAGTAAAGTGCCATTTTTTTTCCTGACCTGCAAAATTAAAGGCATAATGTGCTAGTATGCATGTGCGCAGGATCAGGGTACAGGATCACAGCACAGGGTTCTGAAGAAATGACACGGGTGGCCGTTCCTTCAGAGTGCATGCGTCAATGACATAATCGGCTGCATATACAGTAAATATCTCCTACATGACGCACGTTTAGGAGATATTTACAGTACCTATAGGTAAGCCTTATTATAGGCTTACCTATAGGTACAAATAATACATGGAAGTTTACTTCCTCTTTAACTACTGTCAGCCCCAGAAGGGTTTACTCCCTTAATGACTAGGCCATTTTTTGCGATTTGGCACTGCTATGCTTTAACTGACAATTGCGTGGTCGCGTGATGTTGTAACCAAACAAAATTTATGTCCTTGTTTTCCCACAAATAGAGCTTTCTTTTGGTGGTATTTGATGACCTCGGTGGTTTTTATTTTTTGTGCTAAATACTAAAAAATACCGACAATTTTGAAAAAAAAAACAATATTTTTTACTGTTTGCCATTTTAAATATCCAAAACAAAATTTAAAAATTGAATTTCTTCATCAGTTTAGGCCACCACCAGACGATCACCCCCGACTGTCCCCTTTATCCTCTCCCAGTTCCTCAGGTCCTCCTCTGGTTCCCGGTGTCCTCCTCCGGGTATTCCCCCGCCTCCCCCCACCTCCCAGATCAGTCAGGAGGAAGAGCCCTCTAAATATGTCATTTACCCACTCCTTCCTCTTCTGAATGCACAGAGTCAGTGATCACTGACACTGTCCATTCATAACTGAGCATCGTAAACACTATTTACGATTATTTCGTTTATGAATGAACAGGAGCCTCTGTCTCTTATCCATTCATCTTCAGTGCAGCTGAGGCTGCTGAGAAAGGAGCTGGGGAATCTGTGTCCTCAGTCCCTTTCCCTGTCTCCCAAAGGGAGATGTCAGGGGTCTCTTTAGACCCCTGATATCTCACCAAAGACACCCCCACAGGACTGATTAAAAAAATAAATTAATAGAAGAATTGTAATAAATAAATATTTAAAGGTTAAATAGTAAAAAATAATTAAAAAAAAACACTTTAACCATCCACTCCCCCTGCCCCCAAAAAAGAAAGCATTGTAAAAAATATATAGATTGTAAAAAAAAAAAAACTACCGATACAGACATCAGTGCCCATCAGTACCACCTATCAGTGCTGCATTTTAGTGCCTCCTCATCAGTGCCACCCCATCAATGCCGCCTCATCAGTGTCCATCAGTACCACCTCATCAGTGCCCATCAGTGCCACCTATCAGTGCCCATCAGTGCTGCATATTAGTGCCACTGTCACATGATATTAAAAAAAGTATTGATAATTGGCATCAGCGAGTACTTGAGAAAAAGTATCATTACTTTAAAAATATGGTATCGGTGCAACCCTACTTTAGATCAAAGCAAATTCATGTGTTAGAATGGCCCAGCCAAAGTTCAGACCTAAATACAAATGAAAATCTGTGGCAAGACTTGAAAATTGCTGTTCGCAAACGCTCTCCATCCAATCTGACAGCACTTGAGCTATTTTGCAGTGAAGAATGGGCAAAAATTTCACTCTATATATGTGCAAAGCTGGTAGAGACATCCCCAAAAAGACTTGCAGCTGTAATTGCAGTGAAAGGCGGTTCAACAAAGTATTGACTCAGGGGGGCTGAATACAAATGCATGCCATACTTTTCACATATTTATTTGTAAAAAAGTTTGAAAACCATTTATCATTTTCCTTCCACTTCACAATTATGTGCCACTTTGTGTTGGTCTATCACATAAAATCCCAATAAAATACATTTACGTTTTTTGGTTGTAACATGACAAAATGTGGAAAATTCTGAGGGGTATGAATACTTTTTCAAGGCGCTGTATGTACTTTAATACTGATTGCTATCTCTTTGGGAAATAAACCCCTTTGCTGCCTCTTTTTTCATAATAATGTTGGCTTATTTGTCTTTAATTTTATTTTGTTAATGTTTTAAGGTCAGTGGTCACTGTTAGCTGCTTTTCCTTTTAAATGTGGCTTTATTTTAGTGGGCAGTATTTTAGGGTTTGCTTTTCTTTTGGGCCATATTATTTATGTATTTGTTTATTAATAGGACATTTATTTTAGGCTTTGCTGTGTGTGTTTTTTTTAAGATGGCTTTTATTTCAGGAGTATTATTTTGGCATTTTCATTTATTGTGGGAATTTATTGGTTTTTGTTGTTTGCTGACAGAACAAATGTTTTTTTTTTTTGCCTATTTTAGGATAAGCTGTTTTTTTTCCTGCAAGACATATTCAAAAAGAAATGAGCTCTTGTTTCTGGTCTGATATTTTGGGGGTTTCATTTAATTTTCTTTTTTGTTTGTTTTTTTATTTTTACTGCTGTCTCTTTCCTGGCCACCAAGGTTGCATCGTTGGATAAAGGTCCAGTTGGAATAATACAAGGGAACAGTTTTTTCCTTTTTTAAGTATTACACCTAAACTGAAATTAATCAGGTTGGGGGGCTTCTTCTGTATGTAATCCAAGTTGATTGTAACAGAAAAGAAAAAATCACAGCCAAATATGTGCTGGCAGAGTATGCTGTCACTGAGACTGTCATTGAAACGGATAAAAAGATATAAAGATAAAAATAGTAAGACAAGTTTTAGGAATTAAACACTTTTAAACAATGATTCATAAAGTAAAGTAAAATGTTCACAAACCGTTTTTGTGAAGCATGGTCCTTACTTACAGTTGTGTTCAGCTCAAGGATTGTCAGGAAAAGAAATGACAATGTTGGCTTGTAATAAGAAAGCGCAAACAGGTGTGATTTATTAAATGAACCAACCAGAAAAATAATACGTCTGCCTAAAGAGTTCAAAAGAAGGGGGGGGGGAATTATTCTACTGAAGTTAGAACTTGTTTCAGCCCAAGTTCATAATGAGCTGCAGGAATGAAGCCGTGCAAGTTCAGCTGAACTCCAGCAGGTCACTTTGTGTTTCGGCTGCGATTTCAGAGACGTCTGTGCAGGTTTCTGCACAGATGTCAATGTAAATCACAGCCCAAAATCGCAAAAAGTAGTACAGAACTTTTTGAAATCGGTACAGGGCGCCAGATGCGGTGACACACCGATTAGGATGGTGCCATTGAGGGCAATTGATGCCGATTTGACATGTCAAAAGCTCCAGTGTGAACCAGGGCTAAAGGTCATTTACAAATAATATCTTGAGTTTACTTTAGACGTACCATTTATGATGCAACACTTAATGTTACATATTTAATAAAATGTATATGTAATGAGAAAAGGGGATGTTGGTGCTGCTAATAATGAATGTAATTAAATGTCTTTCAAACAAGATGAGGGTATAGGACATGCAAGTGAAAAAATCATGAACCACTATAAAACTCTGATGAGTATAAAACGTGCATCTGATTTAAAATGAATATAAAGTGCAAATATTGAACTATATAATGCAGACCTGATAGTGAGTGGAAAAAGCACACTCTCTTACCACATAAAATAAAATGCATCTACATATAGTATACAATTACCAATAACAAAAATAATGTAAAGTGAATCCTGAATTGCAAAATAAAGTGACAAGTGTGAGTAAATAATGAAAAAATATGAAAAAATATCATGAAAAACTATTTGGAATTTCAGACTAAGAATATGTGTCACTTTGCATCAATTACAAAAGTCCATAGACCAATAACATAAAAAAATATTCAGTGTCCTATATTCATAATTTCATGAAAGAAACTGGTCCTGATTTCCAAGTATTGCAACTTAATATCCTCTTATGTGCATCAAATTAAGTGACTTCTTGTGCTATAAAGTGACCAAGTGCATCAAAATAAGGTGACTTCTTGTGCTCCTCCTCAAGTATATGCACTCACCAGAAGCCCCAACCCCTGCAGGGGTGAAGAGCGTGTAGAAAACGGTATCTCCAAACAGGGTATTCCCAGGAAACAGTAAGTACTCCAGAACAGAATATGTATGAAAACAGCATCCACATGTAATCAAAAATGGGCATCCATAACGTAAATCCGGTAAAAGGTATATTTATTTCTTTATCACGAAAAAGAACTTTACATTGGATAAAAACAGGGCTAGAACAACCTGCCCCACACAAAAAATGGCTGCAGTCAACCAGTTGCTGGGTCTGGACGGCGTGAATTTCACAGACCAAAGCATAGAAACTGGAAGCTGCCGGAAATGACGTTGACGTGTACCAAGTCTCGCCTTATGTGTTTCGTCACTGGAAATCGTCTGAGGTGTAGCCATCTTGGTACACCTCAAGTCAATATATAGCATGTGGAAGAACCATCATGGCTGAAACCAATTACACTAAGTGGCAAGGCAAAAGCCCGCATACAACGGACCACTCAATAATTTACAAAGGGCATGTTTTAACAAACACAAGCACAAAATAAAAAGAAAAGTTTGGAAAAAATAGTTGTAAAAAATTAATAAATAAACGGGCTTGTATGAACGCATCAAGGCCTCCTAGCGGTCGGAAATAAAATTTACATGCCGCGGTAACCTCCCCTCAGCATTGCAAACCAAATATTATGGTGCAAAACAATAAATGATTCACTATACACTAGCCCCAACCAATAGTGAAATCAAATAGCAGCGCTAAATCAATTAACCTAAAAATGTGTGTAAAAATTATATGTGACTAATAATTTACACCAAACTGTATCAACACAATGTGCACTGTTTTAAATATTTTAAGCGGCTGCTCAAATTGAGGCTCTGACTCCAGGAGCGCAGCGTTTGGCACATAGGAGGGGACGGATATCCTGTGTACCATATCATTGACATAAACTAAATATTATCCAGTAAAGCTAAGCATTTATTTTAAAACACAAATATAAAAACATTTTCTACAATAAAAAATATAGTAAATATAGTAAGGAGGGTATCATATATTGGAAATATGTCAATATTACAGACATAATACAGTGTCAAAAATGAATAAGAAGAATGCAGAGAATATAAATTGACATGTATCTGAAATGTAAAAAAGTGTATTATATAGAAAGCAATAACCCTCCATATGGCAAAGGTGACTAAATCATAGAAATGTCCAATATAATAGTATTAAAATATTATTAAAAAAATTATTAAAAAAAATGTCAGATGTAATGAACATAAATGGGGTTTAAAAGAATATCAGATGGGTAAGTAAAGTCAGTAAAAAGTGTATATCTACATGCTGGAAATTAATAGGTAGGTGATGAATTTTAAAAATGAGATAAAAAGCAATTGAGATCAATATCCACGTTTAACCCCCTAGGTACCAAAGTCCCTAAACGATAAATCCAGCCAGTCTCATTCTTTGAGACTCCCGTCACAATGGCATATCCAGGGTCCCCAGAGTCTATGTGTCTTGGGGGGCATGGACCTGAATCTAAAGTAACACCACCTCCAGGGTCCCCAGGCATACAGTTCACAACGAGCACTGTTCCCCAAAAATGCCAGGGCCCATAATCGGTGGGCAAGAGGCTGGCATTCAGTCCCCTCCAAAAGCCTCTGTCCCGGCTAGGTCTGTCATTATTCTCCCCTCTCGGCAGGAGACTAACACAGGAGGAGACCCCAGACGGGTTGACTCCAAAGTTAGTCAGCAGTTCCAGTCCTCTAATGCTGGTATCCACACAGTACCCCAAACAAATTGTTCCAAACAGAGTATTACTCACCCAGCCAACCTCTGCCTCTCTCAGAGAACATGCCCGCCGCTGGAGAGAGGCCTGGACTGGCCCTTCTCCCTGGAGTTTTTTCAGCCACTGGAGAGAAGACAGGGTGACTGAGCTCACTCCAAAATGCTGTTGTGGATCTGGGCCAACTGCCCAGCATCCCTGGGGTATACAGTTGGGGACTGAAGCCACATCCACCCTTACAGGAAATTCGTCGTCTGTTAGTTGAGGGCAGAGGCCAGCAGCACTCTGCCCTGTTGCCAGCCCTTCTGCTGGAAACCCCACACCATCTGCTACGGCTAACTGTTGGGGAGGGAGGCCAACTGCCCCAGCTCCCTGGAACTCTGTAGTTGTTGCCGGGCAGAGGTTGATAGCACTCTGCCCGGTTGCCAGCGCTTCAGCTGGGTTGGTGTCATCATTCTGGGGCGCCGTCTGCTGTTGGAACTCTCTTTCACTGGTATTGTCTCCCAGGTGCACAAACCCTTGTTGGGGAGGGAAAATGGCTGCTTCTCCTCCCTGCATCTCTAAAATCCACTGGAAAGTGATTGCCACCTTCTCACCATGAGCCTCCGGAACTGCCACAGGTGTGGGGCAGAGGTCTTGGACCCTCTGTCCGGTGACCAGCGCCTTAGCTGGGGAAGTTCCTTGCAACTCCACAGATACTGCTGTTGGTGCTGGGCAGAGCACACTGAAGTTTGGCCCTGATACCAGCACTTCTGCTGGAGGCTCATCAGGTTGTTCTTCCTCAGCAGAAAACTTTATCAAATCCCCTGTCTCTGCAACTGGTGTCTGGGGATAGAAGTTCTCAATCTCATGTCCGTGGAACCCAGAAGATGCTATCAGTGCTGGGCAGAGGTTAGCAGAACTCTGCCCTGTTGTGAGCACTTCAGCTTTGGGATGGCAATCTCCAGATTTTCCACTGCCGATTCTTCAGCAAAGATTTCGGAGTTGTCAACTGGTATTTCCTGATAGTCCCAGGCAAGGGGAGCCCCACCCTGCTGCTGAGCAGAGTCTAGCAGCTGTCTGTAGGCGATCTCCAGCTCCTATTCCTGAATGGCCAGAAACTCCAAATCTTCCTGTGCCCAGTGCCCTTCCGAGACATTCAGTCTTCGCTCTCTGTGCTCCATTATTATCTCCAAACGCCACTCCCAATCACTCCCAAAGTCAGGGTCACTGGACAGCCTCCAATACAACAATCCCAGGCCATCATAGTCAAAGCCTTCCGTGGGGCTGTCATCCGCTGACCACGGGCACTCTTGGGCTACATACCACCGGAGGGCTCTGTAGCTCTTGTCCAAACGCATCTCTGCCCGGATCAGCCTGCTTAACTCAGCTGTCCACTCCTGCTTTGGTTGTTCCCCCAATAACAGCATTCGTACTTCATACTGCGACCAGTACCTCACATGGATGGAGGACAGAACTTTTCCTTGGTGTTGCTGTTCGAGAGCTAGTGCTTTCTTCCAGAGTTTGCAGCTGATAGAATCAGACCATCCCAGCAGGACCTGCTCTGATACTGGTCCTCTATTCTGTATCTGCATCTCTCGCAACCTCCTTCTGAATTCCTCTTCCATGGTGGCTGGTATCTGTACCTCTCCTCTCCTTTCATTTGGTGCTAGTGACTTCTGCTGCTACAGCACCTCTTTGCTGTAGCCAATTTGCATCCACAGCCGCTATAACTAAGTCTATGATCTCCACTGTAGGGTTAGGACCACCTCTTCGGGTGTCCTGTCTGTTATGTTGGGTCTTTCGGCTCTATCCATTTCGACTATTTCTGCGACAATGTCCCTCTTCTTACGGTTGTTGGCTGGTCGGCCCCGGTTCTCCAGTAAGTCCTTGAGGGAAGAGAGCTTTAGCCGTTCATATTGTGCTTCCATTGTCCTGTGTCCTCCTGTAGCTGTCCTTATGGGCTGTGGGAATGATCCCGCTGCTTGCCACCAGTTGTAACGGCCCCCCGATTATGAAAGGGGTTAAAGTCATTTAAGACATTCCATTTCCAAACACAAAGGCAGCTACCGAACACTTCAATCAGCCAAACAAGGAACCTATACAAATAATTCTCCCCCAAATACGAGACAAGGCTCTGTCTTGAGGTTCAAGCAGGAATGAATTTTATTGACACACATGTTATACAGATCCCACTTCAAAACACTTCCCCTCACCCTTGGAAAACAGGGCGGGTTAAACTGTCCAATGACAATGGACACACAGGTCAGGTGTGTTTAACTTCTCATCAGTAAACAGTCTTAGCAGGGGGGCTGCTGGAGGAATCCCCTCCCTCCATAGAGATAAACATCTCAGAATCCAAGGCAGACCGACACAATAGAACATTGGAATACAGCCACATCCCAAACTAGCACAGCAAATAGTACACAACACAATGAGACAGTGCAGATTATATATACATATATACAACATTGAGTCTGACTAGCACAGATCATAGCGGGGTTCTCATTCACCTTATGCCCCTATTAGTGACTCCCGTCACAATGGCATATCCAGTCTGTGTGTCTTGGGGGACATGGAC
This sequence comes from Aquarana catesbeiana, assembly GCF_042186555.1. Lineage (NCBI taxonomy): Eukaryota > Metazoa > Chordata > Amphibia > Anura > Ranidae > Aquarana > Aquarana catesbeiana. The sequence goes on from NC_133327.1 coordinate 21,787,519, forward strand.
CTGAATCTAAAGTAACACCACCTCCAGGGTCCCCAGGCATACAGCTCACAATGACCACCGTTCCCCCAAATGCCAGGGCCCATAATCGGTGGGCAAGAGGCTGTCATTCAGTCCCCTCCAAAAGCCTCTGTCCCGGCTAGGTCTGTCACAATTATTGTTGGTCATTGTATACTATATATATAGATGCATTTTATTATTCAGGATTCACTTTACATTATTTTTGTTATTGGTAATTGTATACTATATGTAGATGCATTTTATTTTATGTGGTAAGAGAGTGTGCTTTTTCCACTCACTATCAGGTCTGCATTATATAGTTCAATATTTGCACTTTATATTCATTTTAAATCAGATGCACGTTTTATACTCATCAGAGTTTTATAGTGGTTCAAGATTTTTTCACTTGCTTGCCCTATACCCTCACCTTGTTTGAGGGACATTTAATTACATTCATTATTAGCAGCGCCAACATCCCCGTTTCTCATTACATTTTTCTTGGGACACCACTTAGTGGAGTCTTTATTGGCGAGGCTGCAGCTATATTTATACCTAAGCGTGGATCTTTAGTTCCATATATTTAATAAAATGATGTTTGTAACAATTGTAGACGATAGATAATTTTATCAATGGGAGTAGCAGGGAGAAGAGAAGAAGTTCGGGTTTGTGTCTACCATGGGATCAAAGAGAACTTTTTCCCTGCTAGTTCCCGATTAGCATTCCTGGTGAAATAATGTTGGATTTCGCTGGGGCGAATGATTTGTAACCACAATGCACTGCAAGTATATACTGTCTGGACACAGTAAACAAGGCAAGGCTAAGGCCAAGACCCGATCATCCCAGGCTAGTCTGCAGTTCCCAGTCAGCCATGATTCACCACCTGCTCAGGAAGGGTAACTATCGGTACGCGGATTTAAGGTCAATGGTCACTTTTAGCTGCTGTACCATTGTTTGAAAACAACATGGTTTTATTCTAATGTCAGATGTTTCTGAACTGTGAAATCTGTTTACACCTAGCCTGGATACTGTTGGGGATAGCCTGGGATGCCAATAAAGCAGGTTTACCCAGCAGGGTGTATGCAACTGAAGAATGCATATAAGGGGGCGTGGCTTGACGGCGCTCATGAATGGCCACTTAGAACGAGTGCTCTGCCGGCCAGAGAGAAATACGGCACGACCGAGTCCCACATCCGCAGCCCGAACACCGCCAGCCACATCCCACACAAAACTGGAGACCCCGGGAACTATGTCCAGCAGGCAGAGAGGCGAATACTGGCTGAAAAAGCTTGCAGCCGTCTTCCTGAAGCCAGAACTGCAGGTCAGTGTGAACCAAAATGGCGCCGGTGTGGCAGCCACAAGCAATGCTTACACAGATCTCCCGGACGCCATCCCTGATGATGCTGATGGCATCCAGCCCTTACTGCCCCCCAGTGACCAGGCAGAAATCTGCCCGATGCCACCCCACTTGAAATCACTATAGACAGGATCCACAGAATAGCCAAAGTGCCCCACCTGGCCGCGTCTGTACCCAGGGACGTGCTTATGAGAGTACACTTTTTCCACGTCAAAGAAAAACTCTTATTAACAGCCAGACAAAAATCCTCTCTCCCAGCTCAATTTGACGGAATCCAACTTTTCCCAGACCTACAATTGCGACGCCACCTAAACCTGGTAACGAAAGTTATGAATAACCATAAGATACAATACAAGTGGCGGTATCCAGCGACCATACTATTCACCAGGAAACTCTCACACTATTTCCACCCTAACTGGAGGGATGAAACTACTCCTCGCATGGGGAATTATCATTGATCCCCCACAGGACAACAACCCATTCTCAGTGACGAAACGTCTGCTTCAGCAAAGGAAAAGGTACTCTGATAAACAACAAAGCAAACTACAGTAAGCTGCCACAAATGCCCAAAGGGTTTGTAAACCTGACAGGAATGTTCTGTCTGGCCTCAGGCTCACATAACCTATTGTTGCACTTGACTGTTTACCCCCTACAGAGAAATTGCTGATTTCAGTCTATTTTCTCTGCTGAATTCCACACTAATTGTTACCCGACAATCTGTTCTTTATTTTTCCTTGTTATGCAGTTCCTTGTTCCTAGATAAAACATTCAAGCTCAGTGGGTGACATTCACAGAAACGTAGAACCAATCCTCTTCATACTAGAAGATAACTCCTTTCCACAACAGCTCTCTTACACTGACTTTTTTTTTCTTTCTTTTTTTTTTTTTTGTTCCATTTTGTTGTACTTAAATTCAGTTTATCTTTCCAGCAACATCGTGCAGCTTCACGGACATCTCATATCCTGATCCACTCCACCACAGCGGAACAACCAAGAACATCAACCGGAGCACGTCTACTGGATTCAACTAACTGTAAATGCCTGCATACCTAACACTGACCGTTTACACAAATTTATGCCAATCAATATCCTCTCAGTAAATGCAAATGGGCTCAATCACCCTGCCAAACGAAACTCCCTATGGAAAACTGTCCAAGATACTAATTGTGACATTTTATGTGTTCAGGAGACCCACTTCTCTTCATCCGCAACACCTAAATGCTCCAACAAACGCTTCCCACACATATTCCAGGCTTCCTTTTCCTCCAAAAAACTGGAGTCCTAATTGCAGGCAAAGACACAGTAACCTTCCAGCCCCATCAGGTGACTCCAGACCCGAACGGTCGATACATTATACTACAATGCACCATTAACAAGATCAACTATAACTTAGTGGCAGTAAGTGGCGCAGTGGGTAGCACTTTCGCCTAGCAGTAAGAAGGGTCGCTGGTTCGAATCCCGACCACGACACTACCTGCCTGGAGTTTGCATGTTCTCCCTGTGTCTGCGTGGGTTTCCTCCGGGTACTCCGGTTTCCTCCCACACTCCAAAGACATGCTGGTAGGTTAATTGGATCCTTCTAAATCGGCCCTAGTATAGGTATGAATGTGAGTTAGGGACCTTAGATTGTAAGCTCCTTGAGGGTATAGGGACTGATGTGAATGTATAATATATATATATGTAAAGCGCTGCGTAAATTGACGGCGCTATATAAGTACCTGAAATAAATAAATAAAAATAAATAAATAGTAAATCCATACACACCCCATGTTCACCAAATGCGCTTCCTCAAGTGCCTCCTGCACTCCACCAAACCCATCCGAAGAGGTCATGTGCTTATATGTGGTGATTACAACCTGGTACCAGATATCCACTTGGACTCTTCTACGATGGCCAAAAGATGTGAATCCCCTCTGAAAAAATTTCTACTTAACCAAAACTTGTTTGACATCTGGCGATGCCATCACGGATCTGAAAAAGACTACGTATTTTTCTCCACTTCATAAAACATATTCCAGAATTGATCTTTTTCTTGCTGTCAAGTGGCTTCTTCAAAAGGCCACTTCTTCGACTGTCCATGCCATTCCATGACCACGCGCCCATCAGTATCTCAACAGCAGACTCCCCACCACAATCTAAAACGAATCTCTGACGAGCTAACAATTTCTTACTACAACAACCAGCATACACTACAGAGATCACCACTCTTCTTCACTAAGAACGTGGGCTAGGTACCCGACCGCAGCATGGTATAGAATACACACAAGGGGTTTATAAGAGGTGTATTAATGCAAATGAATTCTCGTATGAAAAAAGAAAGGACGCAGCGTCTAGACTCCCTTATGACTGACATAACAGAATTAGAAGAAATCAACAAAATCAATCCACAGGCCATACATTCTGCTAAGCTTCTATCCCTACGGCAAGAGCTCAGAACCCTTCTCTTACACTCCTTTGAAAGGACACAGCACAAACTGAAGGCTGTGGCTTACTCCACCTCAGATAAGGCAGGGAAAGTTCTAGCCAGATGACTAAAGGGATATCAAGCAAAATCCAAAATACCCTACCAAATTCACCCTCACACGAAAGAAAAATTGCTAAATACCCAAGACATTGCTGACGCCTTCAGTACATACTACAGTGACCTATAGAATATTAAACTAGATGCATTGACTCACCTATCTTACATTGATGACATTGATGCCTTTTTAAACCATGTAAACCTCCCAACCTTGACTGAAGCACAACTCGACTCCTTGAATGCACCCTTCACGACCTCAGATCTGCAATCTGTCACCAAATCTCTCCCAACTGGAAAACCCCGGGTCCCGACGGGCTGACTAGTGAATACTAAAAACAATTCTCTCCCGTACTCACTCACCATATGACTACACTTTATAATGACGCTGCCTCCTCATCTTCATACCCTCATGAAATGTTACAAGCAATGATAATCACCCTCCCAAAGCCAGGAAAAGAACCAAACACTCCCCAAAATTTCAGACCAATCTCTTTATTGAATCTCGACTTGAAAATATATGCAAAAGCTATTGCTACCCGACTAAATACCATGCTACCCTCCCTGATCCACCATGATCAATCAGACTTCACCATGGGTCGCCAAGCGCCCGACGCTACCAGAAGACTTATAGACATCATCCACCACGCTGAGTCCAGTGGAAAAACTTATCTGCTCCTGTCTCTGGATGTGGAGAAGGCGTTCGACAGGATACACTGGTCTTATCTCCATAGAGTCCTTCTCAAATTTGGCTTCAAAGAAAACATGTTATCCCAATTATTCCAAATAACAAACGGCACGCGGCAAGGATGTCCATTATTCCCCTCCTAATCTTTAATCTACTTATGGAACCTCTCGCAGAACACATTAGAACCAAGCCCCTCATTAAGGGGCTTCACAATCAACAGGTCCCCACATAAAATTAGTCTGTTCGCCGATGATGTCATCCTAATGGTCACTACTCCGACCTCTTCCCTAGCAGCCATTCAAGACACTCCCTCACGGTTCAGCAAAATATCATACTACAAAATAAATTAAACCAAATAATTTATACTCATTTTGGGTATAGATGCTACAACTAAACATCTATTTCAATCTCAGTTCCCTTACACCTGGGCAGAAAAGAGTATTCCATTTCTGGGTATTCAACTCACTAAATCAGTTAAACACCCTTTTGCGCCTAACTATATAACATTTGCTAAAAGGCTGCAGGATGACCTACAAAAAGTAGCGCACCATGAACTATCATGGTCAGGAAGATTAGTGTCATTAAAAATGAACCACCTCCCACAATTGCTCTATCTTTTTAGAACAATACCCATCCCGATACCTCAATCCTACTTTAAATCCTTACAAACCACCCTAAACAAATTCATCTGGCAAGGTAAGAAACCTAGAAGTGCCCACTCAAAACTTATCAAACATAGACAAGCAGGAGGATCAGGATATATAGACTTTACTGATTACTACTGTAGCACTGGTAGATTTTCAATCTACTATTGATAGGTAAATTTAGTGGGTTATCTGTTCATACATAGTCAGATTTGCCTCTGTTCCAGCTTGGCTGAGTTGCATGTAGTTTCACACTGTGCCTGTGGGTGTCGTTGCAGCCATGGGTCGGTGTTGGAAAGGCAACACGCTGAAGCGTATGAGTGCTCCTCTGTCCCGGAGATAACTCGGTGGAGGTGGTCCTCCGAGTTGCATTCGGGGGGAGGGTATTTATGGGACAGACGCCATGTTTGGGGGTTCGTTTTGTTCCACCTGCTGGCCCTCCTGGCCGACAAGTATGTGCTAGGAGTACTACCTCGTGGTCCTCCATCCGGGAGACCCACGTAGCTGCAGCATGTGGGTGGCCTAGAAGAAGCTGGACAACTGAGGAGATCCCAGGGGAGGACCCGTCATGGAAGGATCATGCAGAGTGCTGGTCTGGAGAGGGGCCTGGTGACTCAGTTGGAGGACGTATCCTAAAGTAACCCTATCGCATAGTACTGCCGGGTCGGCTTAAAGGTTCTGGTGCTGTGTTTGCTGTTCATCTTAAACCGTTACATCCTGTGGCAGAGGACTGTATGGGTTTCAATCCAATCAAGTCTGTGGCAGAGACTTTTGCTCGTGCTGCATACTGGCTGCTAGGTTAGTGAGAGAAACCTATCCAGGCGGGCAAAGATTCAACTTTACAGAGATAGTATATCTATCCACAAGCTTTCAATTCCTGATACTACACTACGACAAGGTATTTGAGCTTCCCTGCAACTTTCCTTCTACCTCTTACCCGCTACTTCCTTCAATTCATGTTTATTTAAGCATTGGAAAAGATACCCAAGTGTCCGGTGCCTACATTGGTGTTAAACTCAACGGGACCCTAGACCCGGTTCTGGTGAAATAGAGGCAACAAAGGTGACGGTAACAGCCCGCTTAAACCAGCAGCTCCACCGTGAGTTACTGCTACACTACCAAGCCACCGTACTAACGCAAATCCGAGAATGGTTTAGCCTTCCCCCTAACACCCACTGCGGACAAATAGAATCGTCTTCACTCACCAGATCAGGCCTAAAAACTTAGATTTTAGGGATCCCTTTAGGCATCAATATGCCGACTGTTCTTTCCCCTACAATGAAAGCCTCAGCCGTGTATGGAAATCAATTACAGAAACGACACTACCACCCTCACAATCCATAGGAGCCCCCTCATAATGATCACAGTAGGGTTACAAACCCAGGAAGTCAGCACAGCACAGGGATGTGGGAGCCCCTCAAAATGAGCACAGCAGGTGTACAGCCCCAGGAGAAAGTCAGCACAGCACAGGGATGGTGGGAGCCCCTCATAATGAGCATAATGAGTCCGATGACTGCCATATTGAGAAAGGTATTTTTTGCTTTTTAAATTCATCATAACTAACGATCGTAATTGTTACGAAAAGTTAACGAACCTAACGAAAATTTGTATTTCTTACAAATACAAATTGAATTTCGGACACGAATTACGAAATACGAATTAACGGCTAATACGAAACGGAACAAACTGAAACAAATTTATTGATGGCGCACATGTCTAGCCTCTAGTAGAGGAAAATATCACAAAACATACTCCTCATGGCAACCCTGGCTACAATGGACTCGAGAGGCAGCAAACATCCACCAAAGAACACCTCCTGACTCATTTCTAATACTGACAGACATGACAAACTTACTGTCTGCACATCACTATTTAACCCTGGATAAGACACAAAGGCTATCTATATGGGCCATATCATTAGAGAGCTAAACTTTCAAATTCTGTTTTACCCTCGACCTATCCCCACTATCATATACCCTGAGATGTGGCAAACACCCGCTTCGCCACAGTTTGCTCCCACGGAGGTGACGAGACAGTCGAGGCTACCTATCCCCACCAAGTAAAATACACCACTATATTACCAATCAACAAGTCTACTAAAGTACAGCATAGTTCATCTTAACACCCCCCCCCCCCCATGTTAGAGTGTTAATGTTTGGTAATTGTTTTAGTACTGTTATTACTAATCTCATGAAACAACTATTTGTACTACTGTTCCTTTTATGAAATACTCGGTAACTGAACATTGTACATTATTATGTATAACTAATCGATATCCAATGTTTTTGTATTTCTTTGCAAAAATTCAATAAAAATATGTTAAAAAAAAGAATGCATATAAGAACCTTCATCTGGAAAAAAGGATTGATGCATACCCCCTGGCGGTGGGCTATGGAGACAGATGAGCTTTGATTCAGACCACCTGGTAATGGGAAGAATAAAGTGGCTAATTGTCTGGCCTGCACCAAGCACATCAAAGGCCAACTGTTGCTGGAGTGCTGATCTGGGTCCAGAAGTTTGATGGTGATAGAGCAGTGCCCCCTAGTGGAGACCATAACATGCTTCCTGGAAGAAGTTCAGGGAAGAGTATACTTCCTGGTGATTAGGAAGGACGGCCTCTTTTGGAGTCTCATTGGACAGAGTGTGTGAGGTGTGTCTGGGTGCACTTTAAAAGGTAATGGCCAGCTAGAGTTCTTTCTCTTTTCCTATTGAGCCCAGCCAGGATACAGAATACTGAGGAGGACCTTACGTAAAGTATCATCTATGTTCTTTTTGTTTTATATGCTTTGTATTATTCTTTTAGTGTTTTATTGTATTGTTAGCATTTCTACTTTGTAAACACATGAGAGCCTTGCTTATTTAACCACTTCAGCTCTGGAAGGTTTTACCCCCTTCCTTACCAGGCCATTTTTTGTGATATGGCACTGCGTCGCTGTAACTGACTATTGTGCGATCATGCGATGCTGTACCCAAACAAAATTGATGTCCTTTTTTTCCCACAAATAGAGCTTTTGGTGGTATTTGATCACCTCTGCGGTTTTTATTTTGTGTGCTATAAACAAAAAAAACTCTGACAATTTTGAAAAAAAAAACAATATTTTATACCTTCTGCTATAAAACATATCCAATAAAAACATGTAAAAAATCAAATTTCTTCATCAGTTTAGGCCAATTTATATTCTGCTACATGTTTTTAGTAAAAAATAAAATCCCAATAAGCGTATATTTATTGGTTCGTGCAAATGTTATTGCGTCTACAAACTATGGATAGATTTATGGACTTTTAATTTTTACTCGTAAGGGCAGCGATCAGTGATTTTTAGTGGGACTGCAATATTGCAGCAGACAAATTGGACACTAAGTGACACTTTTTGGGGACCAATAACACCAATACAGTGATCAGTGCTAAAAAAATTGCACTGTCACTGCATAAATGACACTGGCAGGGAAGGGGTTAACATCAAGGGTGATCAAAGGGTTAAGTGTGCTCCTAGGAAGTGCTTTCTAACTGTGGGGGGGGGGAATGCTGTAACTGGAGGAAAACAGAGATCCGTGTTCCTGCTTAGCAGAAACACAAGATCTCCATTTTCCTCCCTCACAGAACGGCGGTCTGTCTTGTTTACATAGGCAGACCACCATTTTGCCTCTCCTGTGAACGATCGCCGGGTCCCTGTGGCCATCGCAGCCACTGGACCCACTGAGTGGCTCCCGCTGTGTCCAGTCACAGTGGGAGCGGGGCTCCAGCGGCGTGCGTGCATGCGCGTCCCAGAGTGGAGAAGATGAATCACGTACAGGGCGGTCCTTAAGCAGTTAAGCAATGTGTTTATTTCTATAGCTAACATTGTTATTACATCTTCACCATAAACCTTATAAGAGCTTTAATAGAACAGCTAACTATAGGAATAGACAAAATAATACATACGGTATTTATAATTGTAGCGCTGGTAGATTTTTATCTACCGCTGATAGGTAAATTTAGTGGGTCGCTTATTATAGGATGTTAGATATGCCTCTGTTCCAGCTTGGCTGACGTTGCATGCAGTTCCACATTGTGCCAGTGGGTGTCGTTGTCACCATCAGCAGGTGTTCGAAAAGCAACGTGTTGAAGCGAATGAGTGCTCCTCTGTCCCGGAGATAACTCGGTGGAGGTGGTCCTCTGAGTTGCATTCTGGGAGAGGGTATTAATGGGACAGATGCCATGTTTTAGGGTTCAATTTTAGCCACCTGCTGGCCCTCCTGGCCGACAGGTATGCACTAGGAATACCACCTCGTGGTCCTCCGTTCCGGAGGCCCGCGTCGCTGCGGCGTGTGGGTGGGCCCAGAAGCCTGTCTGGGGCCTACCACAGCAGCGGAAGAATGGTCCTGAGCTGTCTATCCTGAGTGAAGAAGCTGGACAACCGAGAAGATCCCAGGGGAGGACCCGTCATGGAAGGATCATGCAGAGTGCAAAATGGCGGACCCGCGTGCGTTCCAAGCCTAATTATTATGTATCAATATGCGTTCCAACACCCTACATTTATTTTATAAATTTCCGTGTGAGTACTAATTATGCCTAATCCTGTGTATTGTTTCAGTAAGACACCACTTGAAAAGAAGGAAATTTGACAGTGGAAAGAGAAGGATTGACAGTCTATAATATCAGTGAGTTCCGGATTCGCCATGATGTGATGTATAGGACGGCAGACGTTGCGAGTAGGGACAGCGTGACCCGACAGACGTCACAACGTCTCGGTCGAGTGCGCGCTTCCTACTCTGTGGAGCGCTAAACACAAGCACCGTCTCGAGCGTGCGTCTCGCGCCTCGATATGACGATTGGCTGTGCGCGATGATGTCAACGTCAGTCTGACGTGACGACGCGGCATTAGGATGGACTAATTGTGATGTTAAACCACAGATGTGAATAAATAGGCGGATAAATATAGCCACAAATAATGAGATGACCTGTAATGTATGAATGGCGATTCCCTCCACATGTCACCATTACCAGATTATTAAAATTGAACAGTGCAGTTACAGAATGGTGAAACAAAAAAAGGGGAAAAATGATTAATCAAAGAGGGTATATTATGGTGACAATAGACATCACTTAATGTGTCGGAATCCTCAGTAGAAGTATGTGAGTCTTATGCCCCGTACACACGGTCGGATTTTCCGATGGAAAATGTCCGATCGGAGCGTGTTGTCGGACATTCCGACCGTGTGTGGGCTCCATCGGACATTTTCCATCGGATTTTCCGACACACAAAGTTTGAGAGCAGGCTATAAAATTTTCCGACAACAAAATCCGATCGCGTCAATTCCGACCATGTGTGGTCAGTTCCGACGCACAAAGTGCCACGCATGCTCAGAAGAAATTCCGAGACGGAACAGCTCGGTCTGGTAAACTTAGCGTTCGCAATGGATACAACACTTTCGTCACGGTTCAATGTTAAAAATGGTTTAATACAGCACACTTTCTTCTTCTTTATAATGTGAGAAGAATGAAGTAGTTTTGCTGCTCATATTCACACAGACTTCTCACAAACTTCTTTCTTTATTATTTATCGGGATTCCCTCAATATATTTTGATTTGTCACATCTGACAAAAATATTTTTGGGTTGTTTAATTTTTTTTTTTTTTTTAAAGGCAGATTTTTTTATTTTTTTTTATGTTTGTATTTTTTTCAAGGCTGATCTTTGTTGTATTTTATTTTTAGTTTTACTCCAGAATATTTTTGTGTGTGTTTTGTGTGTCAAGTTACCACAACACCATTGATATCTTGTATTATTTAATCTCAAGGAGATTGTTTGGTGTCCCTTGTTAATTTCACATTGTACTTTAGAAATGTACCTGAATCCTCACCAACAAAGTAAAAAACTTTTTGAAGTAAAAAACACATAGGCAAGTATAATTGAAACCAAAAATATGTATGAAGGACAAAAAAATAATTAGATAAAAATCCAGCATGAATGAGGACAAAGGGGACATTCACAGCATATTACAATCATGGTAATTAGGGAATGAGGAAAGAAATACAATATATTATCAAACATTATATACAATAAAATGTGATATTAAAGGATAAAAATCTTACCTTAATATACTCCTTCTGCAGGACCTGTATGATGGCAGAACAGGTCTCCGGGATAATGATCCCCAGAGCCTGGGGGGAGATGCCTGTCGAGAACTTCAACTCCTGCAGGCTTCTCCCTGTCACCAAGTACCGCAGGGTGGCGACGAGCCTCTGCTCCGCAGTGATGGCTTGCCTCATGCAGGTATCCTGCCTGCTGATATAGGGCCAACAAACGGTGAAATACGGGGTCCGTCATCCGGAGAAAGTTCCTGAAATCATCAGGATTATTCTCACGGATCTCACGGAGCAAAGTCATATGAGAGAACTGGTCATGCTGAAGCAACCAATTCTTGGTTCATGAACTCCTCCCCACCCTGTTCATGGACTGGACTTGTGTCAAGGTCAAGACCAAACACCAAGCCCCCGCACAGCACGAACTCTACGAGGAGTACGTATACGCAACATGGCTAGAAAACGGTCAGCTGCTCAGAACGAAGTAACAGAAAGCACTGAAGGACAGCAAGGCCTGTGAAGAGCGACCTGAAAAACAGCAACGAACGAACAAGAACACAATGACAAATTAAAGTCACGCGTAGCTTGCTTGCACGCACTGAAGAGCAGATACAAACCCACAAGCACAAACTGAACCGCAGAAAACGATCTGAAAGCCACGAGTCTGAAAAAGTGCGAATCGTCTCTCACCAAACTTTTACTAACACGAGATTAGCAAAAGGAGCCCAAAGGGTGCCACACTTGGTTCTGAAATGGCCTTTTTTAGTCTCGTCGTACGTGGTCGACGTCACCGCGTTCTTGGCGATGGGAAATTCCGACAACTTTGTGCGACTGTGTGTACGCAAAACAAGTTTGAGCCAACATCCGTCGGAAAAAATCCTAGGATTTTGTTGTCGGAATGTCCGATCAATGTCCGACCGTGTGTACGGGGCATGAGTGTCCTAGGTGACTAAAAAGTGATATAGAATGAATGAATTATTAATAAGTGAAATATATCTGAAGGTAAAAAAATCCAATCAGGGGATGTAAAACATCAGCATAAGGGGTGAATATCATCAAAAATTTGAATATAAAAATTAAGTAAATGTGAATATAAAGAAAATTAATTTGAAATTAATTGAGATATCTTTATACAGATCCGAGATGGATTCTCATTGGGTCGCAAAAGACAAGGGATATATATATATAATAATGTATATACCATATATTCCCAAAAATAGTACAGATTCGTGGTCTATGAATCATTGATAAATGCATTAATATCTAGTTCCATATTCATACCCCGTGGGGAGAGGGACTGTAGCTCGTGTATCCAGAACGTTTCCAGAGGGGAAACGCCTCTGGTCATGGCACCCCCCTCTCCAGGGTGGAGTGTATTTATCAATCACTAAAAATTGTGAACCTGTTGGATTGCTATTGTGAAATTCTCTATAGTGCCTTGGTACACTGTGTTTCGAATCCCTCCCTTTGATGAGACCAATGTGTTCTCCCACTCTTATGGTAAAAGTTCTCGTTGTTCGGCCAATGTATTGTTTACCGCATGGGCATGTGATAAGGTACACTACATATCTGGAGTTGCATGTACAGAAAGGTTTAATGGTGTACCTCCTACCTGTGACAGTAGATGTAAATTCATTCAATTTGCATCTCTCTAGTTTATTGTGTTGGCACACAACACATTTTCTACATGGAAAGAAGCCTGTCCAGTCGTAAAAAAAGGAAAGATGCAATGGGGGGTTAGTGACATTAGGTGCTACGAGGCCACGCAGGGATGGTGCTCCCTTAAAAATTAATTTGGCCTGTTCAGGTAGCATCTTCCCTAAAACGTTGTCCTGTCTGAGAACCTCCCAATGCTTCTTCATGATGTTCTTAATTTGCTTGTGCTGTGTTGAGTATGAAGTTAACATAGCCCATTTGAATGTGGTATCTGTTTCTCTTTCTGGTTTAGCTTTAAAAAGGGAATCTCTATCTATATTGATAACTCTCCGAAGTTCAGATTCTAGGGTGGCATCATTATATCCCTTGTCCAGAAAACGTTGTTTCAAAATACTCGCTTGTGCAATAAACACATCTGTATCGGTACAGTTCCTACGGAGTCTGAGAAACTGACTGCGAGGAACTGCATTAAGCCAAGATCTGTGATGGCAGCTATCCATAGGGATAAAGCTGTTTCGATCTGTTGGCTTAAAGTATGTATTAAATTCAAAATGTTTGTTCACGATCTTAATTTCTAAGTCAAGGAAATGGATCTCAGTTTTGCTGGCTTCATATGTTAAAGAAATACCTCTGTCATTCGAATTGAGGCATCCAAAAAATTGTTTCAATGCTTCAGAGGTCCCGCTCCATAGGAGGAGGATGTCATCTATATACCTCGCCCATAGAACCAATGAGGTGGTTCCATGGGCATAGACGATATCCTCCTCCCATTTGGCCATTAAGAGGTTCGCAAGACTTGGAGCGAATTTCGCTCCCATGGCCACTCCACGTTGTTGAAGATAATAACGTTGATCAAACCAGAAATAATTGTGTTTAGTTGCGAATTCAAGGAGCTCTATCAGGAATTCACATTGAAAAGGTGCCAAGGATTGTTTGCGGTCAAGAAAATGTCTAACAGCTTCTATCCCTCTTTCATGTAGTATACAGGTATATAGTGAAGCCACATCGGCTGTGGCCATAATATAGCCTTCCTGTAATTTGACATTTTCCAAAAGTTTAATCGTAGAGCTGGTATCTTTCAAAAATGAAGGTGTTTTCATGGCAATGGGTTGTAAATAAAAGTCAATATATTTGCCTATTCGTGAAATGATAGAATTGATACCACTCACGATGGGCCTACCTGGAGGGCACACAGGATTTTTGTGGATTTTCGGCAAATAGTAAATAGTAGGGATTCTAGGTGCGGTAGGTATCAAAAATGCTTTTTCTTTTTTATTCAAAATCTTAGAATCATAGCCCTTGGTTATAAGTTTCTGGAGTCGTTTTTTGTAAATGTTGGTAGGGTTATTGGGGAGTTCCATGTATGTATCTGGTTCACTCAGAATACGATACATCTCTTCCTCATATTGGCTCTTATCTAGAACTACTATACCTCCCCCTTTGTTGGCCGAGCGGACAACTAAATTCTTCTGCGCGCAAAGGGATTGTAGTCCATCTTTTGACAATGGTGAATGTCGAATATGTTTCTCAGGCAGTTTTGCGAGATCATCAAGAACGAGATCTCTAAAAATTTTGACTGCAGGAGCAGTGGGGACAGGAGGAACAAAGAGGGAGGGGTTAGATAACTCAGAGTGTACAGTCCCTGAAGTGGCTGCTGGGTAATCTGTCCGTATTGGGTTGGAGATCAGATACCTTTGAATACTAATTTTACGTATATACTTATGAATGTCGATAAACGTGTGAAATTTATTTAATTTCTTAGGTGGGGCATATTTGAGACCTTTATCCAACACTGATATTTCGGCTTGGGTAAGTGTCTGAGTACTCAAATTAAACACACCATGTCCCACTAGACTCTTTTTCTCTTTTCTCCTCTGTAGTTTCCTCCCCCCCTCGACACCCTCTCTTGGGTCTGGACCTCGTTTTCTGGCATGTCGATCCTCGTGAAAACCCTGATTTTGATAGGTGTTGGGGTTTTGGACATATGGAGATTCTACATAATTCTCTCTCCTGTTGGCAGAGCTATATGTATCTCTAAGGGGTGAATATCTATTGTTGGTGCGTAGTGGAGAGGGGGGATAGCGGTAATATGGGCTCTCATCACGGTATGGGTCGGAGCGTGTCTCCTGTCTCACTGATGAAAGACGCTGGGGCTGATTATCGTAGTCCCAGTGGGGACGTGTTTCGGAATATTGTGTATTTCCTCTAAAGTTACCTCTATTACCACGTTTCCCTCTGTGGTTGCCCCTTCCTCTCAAAAAATTCTTGGGGGTCTGTGGACTAAAATGGCGTATTCTAGGTTGTGAAGTGTGTGGTTCATCATTGCGTCTCTCTGTGCCCCTCAATGTCCGACCTCTGGTGGAAGTGGGCTGAGGGGCCAAAGATGTTGAGGTTGTAGGGACACCTAGTGGTATAGTTACCTCCGTGGTGCCAGAAGTGACCTCCATAGATGGGGTGACCACAAAAAGTTTCTGCCATCCGAAAACTGTGTCAGTCTTGTAGTCTCCAACATCTCTGGAGTATTTTTTCTGTTTTTTATATTTTTGATCTCTGTCCTCTTTTTCAAGATGACTCAAAAGGTTAGAGGACAGAGAATTGTATTCTTGGGAGAAAGGAGTCTGTTCTTTTTCTTAGAAATAAGAACATTCAGAAAACTGATACCTGCATCATTAAAATATTTAAACCATGAGTTTAAATCAGTTTCACCTTGTTGGGGTTGTACTTCCCAACGAAGGCTCCTAGGTACCATCTGTATTGAAATGTATTGCTGTAAAAATACCAAATCCCACTGTAGATGGAGTTCAGTTGTCATGACATTTTTCAGTCTCAAAAACAATCCTCCCACCTCAGTGTCACTCCCGGTTGCAATAAAGACTCCCTCTGTGTTAACCTTATGGTAAGCTCGATAATCAAAAATATCCATCGTGATGATAGAAAATAACAAAGCGGAGCAGCAGCAGTGTTTGTTCCAAGCAAATATGTAAACAGAAGAGAGAAAATTTAACCCTGCGCTTACTCAACAATTCAGCAGCTCACACCACAAATAGGATATTTGTCTAAAGTAACAGGTGCACAAAAAAGTGTAGTGCTGATTGTATTAAATGGATATAATATTGCATATATAAAGCAACAAATATGAAGAGAAATAAAAAAGTCTTTATCGATTCGTAGTGCACAAAATAAAGTCTCTTGTAATCTTCAGATGTCACTTAAGTGCGAGGAATTATTCATAATCCAATGGTTAAATAAATAGTCCTATTCACCACGTGAGTAACTCATAAGGAAAAGTAAATGTGATGGACCCTCCACACGGAAGAAAATGAAGGCTTACCAGAGGGGTTGGACTCATAAGAACATATGCACAATGAGTCAACAGAGCTTGTATTACCAACTGGTAATGGAGGAGGACCTTTCAACTGGATAGCAGCGGAACTCCAAAGGTATCTGGAACTTTGGGAAAACCTCTTTACAATAGATGGTAGCCCATCCAGTGGACCGTCTCAGGGAAATAGCCCATATGAAATAAAGAGGGGCCACATAGCATAATTCCGTTTGTAAAATGAATTTATTAAAAAAGTTAAAACACTTACATTTATGTAGTAAAAAAGCGCTTAATGTAAAATTATGGCAGGCAGTGGAGTCTACCGACGCGTTTCGTCTTACAAGACTTCATCTGGGGTGCTCAACCACTGCTGCCATGTTCCTTAATATAGATACTGTGACCCCCTTGATGAGAATTCAGCTCGTGCACAATTATGTGAGAGATGTCTATCCAGGCGGGCAAAGATTGAATCCTATGAAAGGGGGACTATTCAATTACAAGTGTTTAATTACAAAGAATGTTCTGAAGAAATACAACAGAAAGGTATTTGAGCTTCCCTGCATCTTTCCTACTACCTCTTTCCTGCTACTTCCCTTGAATTTACGCAGCTATGATGCTATGCTAGTAATAGCGGTGAACAGCAACTTATAGTGGGACTGTGATGGTGTGGAGCAGCCACCTGGAGCTATTCAATGCTGGCTTTGAGGTACACTAACTGACACTGACATCAATAGTGATCAGTGATAATAATATGCACTGTCACTGTACTAATGACACTGGCTGGGAAGGGGGTAACATCTAGGGGCAATCAAAAGGTTAACTGTGTGCCTAAGGCCCCATGCACACAAGACGCCAGTGCAAACTCTGCTGAAAGCATGTTTTTAAAAGCTGAAACCGGCATTTAGAAACACCCGTTTTGCCGCGTTTGCATGCCGCGTTTGCATGGCGCGTTTAGCGGCATTTTACCGCGTTTGCGTCTAGAAACGTTTAGTTAAGATAACATCAAGACCCTCCCCCAAGCTCAAAAAACAGTGTTATTTAACTCTTTCAGCCATTTTGTGAGACCAGAGTGAGTAGCAGCAGCTGAGAGAGCAGCAGTGTACTTGTATCTAGCATGTCACTTGCCACGTCCCCTGCCACAAGTTGAGGATTGTCATTTGCCACGTCACCTGCCACAAGTTGTGGATTGTCCACTTGCCACATCATCTGCCACAAGTTGTGGATTGTCCACTTGCCACATCATCTGCCACAAGTTGTGGGTTGTCCACTTGTCACGTCACCTGCCACAAGTTGCTTGTTCAAATCTAACAACATATGGATCAAATTCCAATTATACTTCGGATAACAGCAATGCTAGTGGTGTATTGGATTGGATCAAGGGCTCATTAGGGTATATAAATGGTCTATGAATCATTGCAAGCAATTACAATTGTTTAAAATATTTTTTTAACGGTTTTTCATCATTTGCCATAATTTTTTAAATTTTTAATGTAAAAAAAATAGGGCACCTTTAAAAACGCTTATAAACGCAAATGCGGTACCGGCATTTAGCCGCGTTTGGCATCTGAAATGTGGAAAACTTTTGCGTCTGAACCCATATTTTTGCTTCTGGAAAAACAAGGTTAAATGGAACTGCCTAAAAACCCCAAAAAAACGAGACTGTGTACATGGACACATAGGATAAGATTGAATGAGTTCAGGGGCAGTTGAAAGTGTCCAACTGCCTCTGAACAAGCCTCGTGTGCATGGGGCCCAATAATGTGTAATGTGTGTAATGTGTGCTGCTTTTACTTAACTATCTGTATTTGGCAGATCGCTGTTCATAGCACACAGAGTTCTGTGTTTTTGTAAATGCAGAACTCTGTGTATGATTGGCCACAGCCAAAATCATTAGCTGAAATCAGCTGCCAAACTCGTGCTGTGTCCAGTTATGTGCGCACCCCGAACCCGTAAGAAAGCCTCAACATACAGGTATGTCGCCTGGCCTGGAGCTACTGCCCACTTGCAGTATAATTACTGTGGGCAAATTACAAATGGTCATACTGCTTTTTTTTTGTTGTTGCTTTTTTTATGCAAGACTTTTAAAAAAAAAAGAATGATCTTTTGTTTCAGTGGTTGGGAGTTTCTTCTTTTTGTTACCTTTATTTTACATTGACTGGGCCTTTTTAAAGTTTGGGGTGCTCAAAGCCCAGCATCATGTTAGCTACTAATGTGTTCAAATAGTTGCTTTTTGTTTCAGCACATTTAAAAACATAAATCAAAAGCTAAAACAGTGTGTGCCAATATCCTCACACACTATAACACACATATCCATTGCACCCCCTATCCCCATAACAAAACGGGGATTTACCCTGCAGTTTACCTTATGCTGTATCCAAGGGCAGGGGCAATTTGGTCCCAGAAATATAGATGAAAATCATTGAGAAAAACAGCATGCCCCCCCCCAGCCCTTTACCAGACTTTTTGTGTCTGGTATGGATATTAGGGGGAACCCCGCACTCAAATTTAAAAAAACAAAATGGCGTGGGGGCCCCCAGGCACTATTTACTTTGAACAGAAGTATATATACTATACGGCCTGCCCTATATACTCTGCAAAAAATTGGGCCTTAGGTGTTGGTGGTACCAGAACACTGTGAGCCCTCACAGTTACTCTTGGTGGGCGCAGGAACGGGCCCTGCTGCGAAATATTAGATCAAAAATTGTAATTACATGCCCCTGTTAAACAGGGGCAGAAAAATTGGGCCTTGGGTGGTGGTGCCACAACTCTGTAATCCCTCACAGATACTCTTGTTGGGCGCAGGAATGGGCCTTGCTGTGAAATATTAGATCAAAAATTCTAATTACATGCCCCTGTAAAACAGGGGAAGAAAAATTGGGCCTTAGGCGGTGGTGGTGGTGCACTAAATCAAAAATATTGGTGGAAGCTAGCATCATCAAGACTGAGGTGGAATAGGATAGTCACTCATCAAAGGCAGTCTTCAAGGGATGCCACATCCATAGAAAGATCAATCAGTTACATCAGCATCAGGTGCTTGATAGCTGCTGATCCAAGACTGATTCATTTTTATGAATGTGAGCCTATCAACAGAGTCTGTGGACAAACGCACCCTATGATCCATTACAAACCCTCCAGCTGCACTGAATGTGCGTTCAGAAAGAACGCTGGATGCAGGACAGGCCAGTAGCTCAATTGCATATTGAGCAAGTTTGGCCAGTGGTCCATCCTCAAGACCCATTAACCCAGTGGATGGTCTATTGGAAAGGTCGCCAAGTCTGCACCATGTAATGCCAATCAGACCTTGCCACTGAGGACTGAAAAATTGTCTAAAGGCATCGGTCAACCAGCCACCTTCTCCACCGCTCTTCTGCCTGAACGGTGCCTCAGCAACACGTTGTCCAGCACTAGGAAATTGTAACCTCCCAGGGTCTGTAAATGCATTGAACAAACCTTTCTTGAAGGCCTCCTGAAGATGTTTCATCCTTTGCTCTCTCTGCGAAGGCAGGACGAGTTCTGCAACCTTATCCTTGTAACATTGATCAAGAAGGGTTGCCAGCCATTAATGATCCCTCTCCTTGATACCACAAATCCTAGGGTCCTTTTGCAGGCTTTGCAGAATCAGGAAGGCCATGCAGCGTTAGTTTGCAGAGGCATTCGATTCTGAGTCCTCTAGGTCACTACGGATCACATGATCCGTAATAACCTCCTCCCATCCACGTACAACTCCTTGGGTTTCTGGGGACTGAAAACCATCCCTTGAAGACTGCTGCTGAGTGTTATCCTCTGCGTCCATGCTGACACAATTGTCCTCCTCTTCTTCCTGTTTGTTTGGCGGGCCCGCAGGAATACTATCTGGATAAAGGGGCCTTGAGAGGTAACGAAGTACTCCTCTTCCTCCCACTGTTCTGCCTCAAGTGCCCTGTCCATTATTCCATGAAGCGTGTGCTCCAACAGGAAGACAAGAGGGACAGTATCACTGATGCATGCATTGTCACTGCTCATCATCCTCGTGGTCTCCTCAAATGGTGACAGGACAGTGCATGCATCCTTGATCAGTAGCCACTGGCATGGCAAAAAGAAGCCAAGCTCCCCTGATCTTGTCCTGGTGCCACACTCACACAGGTACTCATTGATGGCTCTTTGCTGCATGTGCAGCAGCTGCAGCATTGCCAACATTGAGTTCCACCTGGTGGGCATGTCAGAAATGAGGAGGTTGGTGGGCAGGTTGCATACACTTTGAATGTCAGCCAGCCGAGCACTGGCATTGTACGACCGGTGGAAATGACCACAGACTTTTCTGGCCTGCCTCAGGAGATCCTGTAAGCCTGGGTATCTGCTCAAGAACCACTGCACCACCAAATTCAGGACGTGTGCCAAACATGGAACATAGGTCAAGTGTCCCTGTCAGAGGGCAGAGAGAAGGTTGGTGTCATTGTCACATACAACCATTCCTGGCTGAAGCTGGTGTGGCGTCAACCACCTCTGAGCCTGCCCCTGCAGAGCTGACAGAATCTCTGCCCCAGTGTGGCTCCTGTCCCCTAAGCAGACCAACTCAAGCACTGCATGGCATCTTTTTGCCTGAGTGCTTGCGTAGCCCCATGAACGCTTACGGAGCACCGCTGGTTCAGAGGACAAATCTGCAGAAGAAGCCATAGAGGAAGAAGAAGAGGAGAGGGTGGAGGAGAGAGCTGGGACAGACTCACCACTAGCATTTTGGAGGCGTGGTGGCGGAACTAGCTCCAACAATACTGAACCCTGTCCTGCATCTTTCCCAGATGCCAGAAGAGTTACCCAGTGCGCCGTGAAGGAAAGGTAATGTTCCTGTCCATGCCTGCTAGACCATAAGTCAGCGGTAGTATGCACTGCTGACCGCCGTGTCCAACAAGGCCAAAACATTGCTTTCCACATGCTGGTAGAGAGCCGGAATGGCCTTCTGTGAAAAGAAATGGCGTTTTGGAACCAGCCACTGAGGTACAGCACATTCCACAAATTCACAAAAGGGGGCAGAGTCTTCCAGCTGAAAAGGCAGCAGTTGGAGTGCTAGAAATTTGGCCAAGCTAGCATTCAGACGCTGAGCATGTGGATGGCTGGGACCGAATTTCTTTTTACGGTTTAGCAACTGGGGTAGGGAAATTTTCCTGCTAAAATCAGATTGATTTAGCAGATTGGCTGCAAGTACTTGGGACACCTATTGCTATAACTTCTTCCTCTCAGTGCAGGTTTTTGAGAGGATTGAAGATATAGTGGGGTTGGAGATCCCAGATGTTCTGCTAGTGCACGTAGGTCTGCGAGTGCACGTAGTTCTGCGAGTACCTGTGTATTGTCTTGTTGAGTACCTGTGTATTGTCTTGTTGAGTACCTGTGTGTCACTGTCAGGTTAATGTACTCACCGAGGCCAAGATGCAGAGAGCGGTTCACTCTTGCGACTAAGCGCACTCCTCCCCCTGGAGATGGTACAGAGGGTGAATTGCACAAAGAGGCACAAGCTACCAGCAGGCTGGGTTGATCTTGCATGAAGGTCAGCGAGGAGCTGGGTAGTTGTGCAGGAGCAGGCAGGTGATGGACCCAGCGGGTCAAACAGAGTCCAGGATAAGCTGGGAATCAGGATACGAGATTAGAGCAAATCCAAGAGCAGGCCGAGGGTCAAACACAGGAGACAGCAGCAAAGTTCCAAACAGGCAGAGGTTCAAGGTATTGGAGACTGAAGATAAATCCGGGTCACAGGCTGAGGGTCAAGGCAGGAGAAGGCAATCCTAGTACAGGCCAAGGGTCAAACACCAGAGGTAAGCAGAGTCCGTAAAACAAGCCAGAGGGTCAAAATCCAGGAGAGAGTCAGAGTATGTCAAGGCAAGCCGTGTCACAACAGGTAATCGATAAGCAGGTAACAGGAACAAGATCACAGGGAAGCTGAGAGACAAACCAGCAATTTGTTACACAGTAAATGCAGCTTTTATAGGCAGGCAGAGGACTCACGTTATACGTGCGCTATTGCGCATGCGCCATTCAGCCAGCCCGCAAATGTGTTCCTGGTGGAAAGCTTTGATCAACCGTGGAGCATGTAGGTTCCTGGAGGGTTCCCAAGAGTTATCTTCGGGGGGATACCCCTACCATTTGATTAAATATTGAAGTTGTCTACCCGTCTTTCTGCAGTTTAGTATGGCTTCTACTTCAAACTCATTTTCCCCATCCACTTCAACAGGAGGAGGGGGAAGTTCCTCTCTTCCAGGAAATGGACTGGGGACCACTGGTTTTAGAAGGAATACATGGAAAACTGGATGTATCCTATAGGAGCTAGGTAATGCTAGCTCGAAGGCTACAGGATTCACCATTTTTTTTACCTTAAATGGCCCTATGAATCTAGGGCCCAATTTTCGTGAAGGAAAAGGTAACTTGAGATTGGTGGCGGATAGCCAAACTTTCTCACCTATCTTGAAGTCAGGATTTCTTCTACCTCTGTCAAAGTACCTCTTGTAACTGTCTTGAGCCTCTTGCATGGTCTCCTGGATCTTTTGGAAATGTGTTTGGATGGAGTTTACTCGATCCTGGACGGCAGGAACTGAGGTTTCAGGAACGGAATCTGGAAGAAAAGAGGGGTGAAAACTGAAATTTGCCCAAAAAGGTGTTTGGTTAGTAGCTGTATGTATGGAGTTATTATAGGCAAACTCTGCGTAGGGCAGAAGAGAGGACCAATCATCCTGGGAGCTGGAACAAAAACATTGGAGATATTGTTCTAAGGTCTGGTTTGTTCTCTCAGTCTGTCCATTGCTCTGAGGATGGTATGTGGAAGAGAGACAAACCTTAATTTCCAGTGGCTTGCAGAGCTCCCTCCAAAATTTAGAAGTAAATTGGACGCCTCTGCCTGAGACGATACTAACAGGAACCCCATGCAGCCTTACTATTTCTCTGATAAAGATGTTGGTTGTGTCCAGGGCAGACGGAGTGCCTATCATGGGTAAAAAATGCGCCATCTT
The DNA here is from genome assembly GCF_042186555.1 of Aquarana catesbeiana. Taxonomy (NCBI): domain Eukaryota; kingdom Metazoa; phylum Chordata; class Amphibia; order Anura; family Ranidae; genus Aquarana; species Aquarana catesbeiana. Next base: position 21,810,733 of record NC_133327.1, read on the forward strand.
TGAGAGGCGGTCAACAACGACCAGAATGGTGGTGAATCCTTCTGAAGGTGGCAAATCGACAATAAAGTCCATAGAAATTTCTGCCCATGGCCGTTCTGGAATAGGTAAGGGCCTCAGCAACCCCCAAGACTTGGCCTTAGACCCCTTACTCCGCTGGCAAGTAATACATGAAGAGACATATTTTTTGCAGTCCCGCCTCCAACCAGGTCACCAAAAAGCACGGGAAATTAGTTCCGAGGTCTTCTGTGTTCCAAAATGACCGGCCAATTTATGATCATGAAAAGTTCTTAAAATTAGAGGTCTTATTTCCAGAGGAACAAAATCTTATTCTGGGCCCAAAACAAGTTGTCATGTTTCTCCAAGGAGGGTACCTCTGGATCAGTACAGTGACTGGATGCTGCCCTGATGGCGGCTGTCAAATCAGACTGGGTAAGAAGACCAAAATTTTGAGGTGACAGAATGGTACTGGGCTCAGTTAACTGGAGAGGTTCTGGAAACATCCTGGAGAGTGTGTCCGCTTTCCCATTCTTGGAACCAGGCCTATATTAAATATGGAAATTGAACCTGGAGAAAAAGAGCGCCCATCGTGCCTGTCGGGGTCTCAAGCATTTGGCTGTCCTAAGGTACTCCAGGTTCTTGTGATCAGTAAAAATTGTGATAGGATGGGACGCACCCTCCTGCAGATATCTCCATTCCTCCAGAGCAAACTTGATAGCCAATAATTCCCGGTCATCAACATCATAATTCCTCTCTGGGGGACTTAGTTCCCAGGATGCAAAGGCTACTGGGTACAGGAGTGCTTTAGGACCTCTTCTTTGGGACAGAATGGCTCCAGTGGCATTTTCTGAGGCATCAACTTCCAACACAAATGGCAGAACTGGGTCTGGATGCTGAAGAATTGGTGCAGAAGTGAATAAAGTCTTTAATTTAGTAAAGGCTTCCTGAGCCTCTTGGGACCACCGAAAATGACTGTGTTGACGAGTTAGCTGAGTGATGGGTGAGACAATGGAGGAAAAACCCACAATAAATCTTCGATAGAAGTTGGCGAAACCGATAAACCGTTGAACCCCTTTCTTGTCTACCGGAGTAGGCCATTCTTAAATCGCTTTGACCTTTTGTGGGTCCATAGCAACCCCTTCAGTAGAAATGACAAATCCTAGAAATTGGACGATAGTCTTCTCAAACTCGCATTTTTCAGCCTTGAGGTAAAGTCTATGTTTCCTGAGGATGGTGAGAACTTTTTTCACATGGGTTCGGTGTAGCTCAATGGTGGCAGAAAAAATGAGGATGTCATCCAAGTAAACGACTACAAAGTTGTCAAGATAGTCCCGAAAAATATTGTTTACCAGATGTTGAAAAGTGGCCGGGGCGTTGCACAGCCCAAAAGGCATCACTAAGTATTCGTAGTGTACAAATCGGGACCTAAAGGCGGTTTTCCATTCGTCACCAGCACGGATTCTTATAAGGTTATATGCACCCCTTAAATCTAATTTGGAGAATATTCGGGCAGTCCGGAAACGTTGGAATAACTCTAGGATGAGTGGAAGCGGGTATCGGTTTTTAATAGTTATTTTGTTGAGTTCCCTGTAGTCGATGCAAGGTCTTAGAGAGCCATCTTTTTTCCCAACTAAGAAGATGCCGGCTCTGGCCGGAGAAGAGTAAGGGCGAATGAAGCCTTTTCCAGATTCTCATCGATATAGCTTTTAAGGACCTTTAATTCTACTTCAGACAGAGGAAATATGCGCCCAAAAGGAATCTCAGAGCCAGGTAACAGTTCGATGGGGCAATCATAGGATCGGTGTGGTGGTAGACAGTCAAAGACATCTTTGAAATTGAGGTACACTGGGGGAACGTGCTGGAGATTGTCAGATGCTGGAACCACTGTCAAACAGGAAGCTGAGCCTGGAGCAAGACAGTGCTGAGAGCAATAGTTAGAGGTAATGGCAATCTCTTTCTTGTTCCAGTTAAATTGGGGGTCATGAGCTTGTAGCCAGGGGAGCCCCAATATAATAGAAAATAAAGGAGAACTGATGAGATCAAAGCGTAAGAACTCTCGGTGGCCAGAGTCGGTGGTAGTAAGAATAGGTTGAGTTTCTTGTGAGACAGGTCCGGAACAAGGAAGGGATCCATCAGCCAGACGGACCAGAAGATTTTGTTTCTTATCTTGGCATGGAATGTGTAATCTTTTGGCTAAGGAAATGTCCAGAAAGCAACTGCATGCCCCTGAGTCAATGATGGCCGGTAGTTGAATCACCTCTTCCAGCAACTGTAAGGAGACAGAAAGAGTGACGTAAGACTGAGTAGAACCTGTATTTTGTTAATTCATAATGGACCGTGGAAAAAACTTACTGGGCCTCACAGGGCAGTTGCGTAGGTAATGTCCGGACCCTCCGCAGTACAGGCATAGGTTAGATTGGCATCTCCGTTGCCTTTCATCAGGGGTGAGAGGAGATCGGACCAGTCCCAGTTGCATGGGTTCTCCTTCTGAAGCAGATGTGGCTGAAGGAACCACCAGCAGAGGCCTTGGGGAGCATCCAGCTGAGAGGAGGAGTCTGGAAGCGCTCAGAGCGCCGCTCCCGCATGCGCCTGTCAAGTTTCGTAGCTAACTGAATTAAGTCCTCCAGAGAAGCAGGGGTCTCAACCCGAGCTAGCTTGTCTTTAAGGCCCTCCGAGAGTCCTTGGCGGTATTGATATCTGAGAGCGGCCTCATTCCACCCAGTGTCAGCTAACCATTTACGGAATTCAACAGTATAGTCTTCAACTGGTCTCCTTCCTTGAAACAAAGTATGCAAGGTGGCTTCAGCTGTGGCAGTGCGCTGAGGATCATCATATAGTTGACCCATAGCCTCAAAAAAGGTATCCATGGAATTTAGCACAGTACTCCTCTGTTTCATGAGGCTGTGAGCCCAGGCCTGTGGCTCTTCGGATAGTAGGGAAATGATAAACCCAACCTTCACAATTTCAGAGGAAAAAGTCCTGGGTTGAAGAGCTAAGTATAATGAACAGGCGTTTTTAAATGCTCTGAATTTCTTTTGGTCACCTGTGAAGCGCTCTGGTGTGGGGACTCTAGGTTCGGGAACAGCTATCATTACAGCAGGACTAGATTGGACCGGAGAAGAGGAGGCCCCACTGGAGGGTGTAGGAGCTGCAAATACTGGTGCAGGTGCTCCGGCAAGTTGCTGAAGACGACCGTCGATCTGAACGTAACCCTCTTGCAATTTCTGGACAGCTTCAGTGAGTGCTGTGACCTGCTGGCATAGCATTTCAAGAGGGGAACACGCTCTGTTGGCCTCTGACATGGTTGGTTTGTACTGTCACTGTCAGGTTAATGTACTCACTGAGGCCAAGATGCAGAGAGCGGTTCACTCTTGTGACTAAGCACACTCCTCCCCCTGGAGATGGTACAGAGGGTGAATTGCACAAAGAGGCACAAGCTACCAGCAGGCTGGGTTGATCTTGCGTGAAGGTCAGAGAGGAGCTGGGTACTTGTGCAGGAGCAGGCAGTTGACGGACCCAGCGGGTCAAACAGAGTCCAGGATAAGCTGGGAATCAGGATACGAGATTAGAGCAAATCCAAGAGCAGGCCAAGGGTCAAACACAGGAGACAGCAGCAAAGTTCCAAACAGGCAGAGGTTCAAGGTATTGGAGACTGAAGATAAATCCGGGTCACAGGCTGAGGGTCAAGGCAGGAGAAGGCAATCCGAGTATAGGCCAAGGGTCAAACACCAGAGGTAAGCAGAGTCCGTAAAACAAGCCAGAGGGTCAAAATCCAGGATAAAGTCAGTGTAGGTCAAGGCAAGCCGGGTCACAACAGGTAATCGATAAGCAGGTAACAGGAACAAGATCACAGGGAAGCTGAGAGACAGGGAATATGAAAACACTGCGCTCTAATAGCAAAAATAAAATATATGTGAGCCAGCAGCTGCATACATTGTGACAAACAATAACTGGTAACTGGGAAAAAAATGCAGCGCTAAGAAATATTGGGAAGTTAGGGTGTAGTGAAACAATTAAGTAAGAGATGCTGTACTGAACAGTAAAGCATATGTGCAAAAACCATAAGTGAAGTGAAATGAACAAACACAGTATAAATGACTCAAATTAATAAGAGGAACTGGTATGAACCAAAAAATGATGTGAGACTGGAAATTAAAGTCAATGGTGCACGGTGTGGATCTGTGACTGTGAGTCAACAACGGGGTACAGAACTTCCGTAGCTGTAAACCAACATCTTGATATGGGGCATCAGAATGAAAACATCAGGAAGTAAGATAAGATGGATACTCTTACCAGATGACGTGGACTCCACTGTCGTATGACATGGAGTCAATGGTGCATGGAGCCAAACCTAGGCTGGAAAATGATATCCGGAACGGTGGAATCTCTGTCTCACTTCTCGACTTCTCTGGTGGGGTGAAGAAACATCAGGAAGGGCCGCCAACTGGTTATCAGCCAATAGACCTCAAGGATGTGTTCCAAGGAGAAGCCGGGGACAGATTTGATCCAGACCCGTGATGGAAGTAGGGCTACTGGAAGGCAGTTTCTTGCATCGGGGTAATATGCAAATAAAAAATAAAAAGCTTCTGCATAGTGCAGGTAAACCAGGGATTTTTATTTCTATTTTTTATTTGCATATTACCCCGATCGGGGTAATATGCAAATAAAAAATAAAAAGCTTCTGCATAGTGCAGGTAAACCAGGGATTTTTATTTCTATTTTTTATTTGCATAATACCCCGATGCAAGAAACTGCCTTCCAGTAGCCCTACTTCCATCACGGGGTCTGGATCAAATCTGTCCCCGGCTTCTCCTTGGAACACATCCTTGAGGTCTATTGGCTGATATCCAGTTGGCGGCCCTTCCTGATGTTTCTTCACCCCACCAGAGAAGTCGAGAAGTGAGACAGAGGTTCCACCGTTCCAGATATCGTTTTCCAGCCTAGGTTTGGCTCCATGCACCATTGACTCCATGTCATACGACAGTGGAGTCCACGTCATCTGGTAAGAGTACCCATCTTATCTTACTTCCTGATGTTTTCATTCTGATGCCCCATATCGAGATGTTGGTTTACAGCTACGGAAGTTCTGTACCCCGTTGTTGACTCACAGTCACAGATCCACACCGTGCACCATTGACTTTAATTTCCAGTCTCACATCATTTTTTGGTCCATACCAGTTCCTCTTATTAAGCTGAGAGACAAACCAGCAATTTGTTACACAGTAAATGTAGCTTTTATAGGCAGGCAGAGGACTCACGCTATATGTGCGCTATTGTGCATGCACGCGTGCCGTTCAGCCGGCCCGCGAATGCGCATGCGCCGAAGCGCCATTCTGCCGCGCATGCATGCAGGGGAACGGCGATGCTGACAGGTTTGATCTTGGTTGTTTCCCTGACACTGTGTATTGTCTTGTTGAGTATTAGTGTCAGGAACCTAGTTGTTAGGTAATTTGGATAAGGTATAATCCCCAATCCTCTTTAAATTTAATAGGTACGTTGCCCGCCGGGTGTGGAGAGGTGACTCTTTGTACATCTTGCGGCATGTATGCATCCCTTGATCATCCGATCGAGGGTGAATACTGCTGTACAAAATGTAAGCGCATTGTCTCCCTGGAAGCCCAGGTTCTGAATCTGGGGAAGCAACTGTCAGTACTGAGAAGTCCCTCCATACTAAAGGATAGCCAGGAACATACACGGCCGGTGCTGGCAGGGGCCAGCACAGAGATGGGTGGAGAGAAAGAGGTGCAGGCACTAGCAAAGAGTAGATGGGTGACAGTAGCGCATGTTTCCCCTGTTAATAACAGTCTGAGAGCAAAATGACATTTCTAAAGGAAAAAAGTCATTTAAAAGTGCTAGCGCTACTGCCGGCTATTAATGAATTGTCGGTCTCAACAATACACATAAAAGTCATTGAAAGTCATTAAAAAATGTTTAAAAAATGCGTGGGGGTCCCCCAAAATTCCATTACCAGGCCCTTCAGGTCTGGTATGGATATTAAGGGGAACTCCGCGCCAAAATAAATTTAAAAAATGGCGTGGGGTTCCCCCCAAAAATCCACACCAGACCCTTATTGAGCATGCAACCTGGCAGCCTGCAGGAAAAGAGGGGGGATGAGAGAGCGCCCCCCCTCCTGAATCGTACCAGGCCACATGCCCTCAAAATTGGGAGGGTGCTTTGGGATAGCCCCCCAAAGCACCTTGTCCCCACGTTGATGCGGAGAAGGGCTTCATCCCCACAACCCTTGCCTGGTTGTTGTGGGGGTCTGCGGGCGGGGGGCTTATCGGAATCTGGAAGCCCCCTTTAACAAAGGGGACTCCCAGATCCCGGCCCCCCCTGTGTGAAATGGTAATGGGGTACATTGTACTCCTACCATTTCATCCAAAAAAGTGAAAAAAAGTATAAAAAAAACACACACATAGCTTGGCACAAGTCCTTTAATAAAAAAAAAAAATTCCAGCGATGTAATCCTTCTACGACCCACAAACGATACAGCCTCCTCCATAGGAGGTGCCCAGCAGAATGACATGCGACTCGGATGACAGTTCTTAAATAACCGAGGGCAGGGCCACCTGTGATGTAGGCGGTTGACCCTGCCGCTCTCTGATGCAAGGGGAAATGCTGGGGTTAGCCAGTGACATGTACCCCGCCCCCTCTGACGCATCACGAGAAACCCCCAGAAGGGTTATGTTACGGTGTTATGGTTACGTAATGGGTGACCCCGCCCCCCTCTGACACCGGGTGGCCTCGGCCTCAGTTATATAAGAACTGTCAGAAGAACAGAAGCGTCACACAGTGGGAACCTCCCATGGATGCGGATCGTCCGAAGCGGGGAAGAAGAAGCCGGAGGAAGATGCGGATGAGAAGACCGAAGGAAGAAGCAGAGGATCGGAGGAAGAAGAGGAAGAAATGGGTGAAGAACAAGATGGAGGAAAAAAATGAATGAAGACCAGAAGAAGATGGAAGAAGAAGCGGGGAAAGAAGAAGACATTAATAAAGGAATTGTCAAAAACCGTCTTTTGTCTTTTTTAACATTTTTGACACTTTTTTTGTGAAATGGTAGGGGTAATTACCATTTCACACGGGGGAGGGCGAGATCTGGGGGTCCCCTTGTTAAAGGGGGCTTTCCGATTCTGATTAGCCCCCGCTCGCAGACCCCCACAACCTCTGGGCAATGGTTGTGGGGATGAGGCCCTTGTTCCCATAAACATGTGGCCATGTGGCCTGGTACGGTTCAGGAGGGGGAGCACACTCTCGTTCCCCCCTCCTTTCCTATGGCCTGCCAGGTTGTGTGCTCAGATAAGGGTCTGGTATGGATTTTTTGGGGGACCCCATGCCATTTTTTTTTAAATTTTGGCGCGGGGTTCCCCTTAAAATCCATAACAGAACTGAAGGGTCTGGTATGGATTTTGAGGGGGACCCCCACGCCATTTTTAAAAAAATGTTGACATGGGGTTCCCCTTAATGTCCATACCAGACCTGAAGGGCCTGGTATGGAATTCGGGGGGACCCCGCATTTTTTTTCAGACGCCAAACGTGGCTAAATGCGGCTAAATGCCGGTACCGCATTTGCGTTTATAAGCGTATTTTAAAAGTGCCCTATTTTTTGTACATTAAAAATTTCAAAAATAATGGAAAATGATGAAAAACCTTAAAAAAATATTTTAAACAATTGTAATTGCTTGCAATGCTTCATAGACCATTTATATACCCTAATGAGCCCTTGATCCAATCCAATACACCACTAGTATTGCTTTTATCTGAAGTATAATTGGAATTTGACCCATATGTTGTTAGATTTGAACAAGCAACTTGTGGCAGGTGACGTGGCAAGTGGACAATCCACAACTTGTGGCAGGTGACGTGGCAAGTGGACAATACACAACTTGTGGCAGGTGACGTGGCAAATGACAATCCAACTTGTGGCAAGTGACGTGGCAAATGGACAATCCACAGCTTGTGGCAAGTGATGTGGCAGGTGACGTGGCAAGTGACGTGGCAAGTGGACAATCCACAACTTGTGGCAAGTGATGTGGCAGGTGACGTGGCAAGTGACATGGCAAGTGGACAATCCACAACTTGTGGCAGATGACGTGGCAAGTGGACAATCCACAAATTGTGGCAGGTGATGTGGCAAATGACAATCCACAACTTGTGGCAGGTGACGTGGCAAATGACAATCCCCAACTTGTGGCAGGGGAAGTGGCAAGTGACATGTTAAATACAAGTACACTGCTGCTCTCTCAGCTGCTGCTACTCACTCTGGTCTCACAAAATGGCTGAAAGAGTTAAATAATAGTGCTTTTTGAGCTTGGGGAGGGTCTTGATGTTATCTTAACTAAACGCTTCTAGACGCAAATGCGGTAAAACGCAGCTAAACGCGGCTAAACGCGGCATGCAAACGTGGCAAAACAGGCGTTTCTAAATGCCGTTGTCAAGCTCTCCTGATCCTGTCCTGGTGCCATACTCACACAGGTACTCATTAATGGCCCTTTGCTGCATGTGCAGCAGCTGCAGCATTGCCAATGTTGATTTCCACCTGGTGGGCATGTCAGAAATGAGGCGGTTGGTGGGCAGGTTGCATTCCCTTTGAATGTCAGCCAGCCGAGCACTGGCATTGTATGACCGGTGGAAATGACCACAGACTTTTCTGGCCTGCCTCAGGAGATCCTGTAAGCCTGGGTACCTGCTCAAGAACCACTGCACCACCAAACTCAGGACATGTGCCAAATATGGAACATAGGTCAAGTGTCCCTGTCGGAGGGCAGAGAGAAGGTTGGTGCCATTGTCACCTACAACCATTCCTGGCTGAAGCTGGTGTGGCGTCAACCACCTCTGAGCCTGCCCCTGCAGAGCTGACAGAATCTCTGCCCCAGTGTGGTTCCTGTCCCCTAAGCAGACCAACTCAAGCACTGCATGGCATCTTTTTTCCTGAGTGCTTGCGTATCCCCATGAACGCTTATGGAGCACCGCTGGTTCAGAGGACAAATCTGCAGAAGAAGCCATAGAGGAAGAAGAAGAGGAGGGGGTGGAGGAGAGAGCTGGGACAGAATCAACCCTAGCATTTTGGAGGCGTGGTGGCGGAACAGGCTCCAACAATACTGAACCCTGTCCTGCATCTTTCCCAGCTGCCAGAAGAGTTACCCAGTGCGCCGTGAAGGAAATGTAACGTCCCTGTCCATGCCTGCTAGACCATGAGTCAGCGGTAATATGCACTTTACTGCTGACCGCTCTGTCCAACGAGGCCAAAACATTGCTTTCCACATGTTGTAGAGAGCCGGAATGGCCTTCTGTGAAAAGAAATGGCGTTTTGGAACCAGCCACTGAGGTACAGCACATTCCACAAATTCACGAAAGGGGGTAGAGTCTACCAGCTGAAAAGGCAGCAGTTGCAGTGCTAGCAATTTGGTCAAGCTAGCATTCAGATGCTGAGCATGTGGATGGCTGGGACCGAATTTCTTTTTACGGTTTAGCAAATGGGGTAGGGAAATTTTCCTGCTAAAATCAGATTGATTTAGCAGATTGGCTGCAAGTACTTGGGACACCTATTGCTATAACTTCTTTCTCTTGGTGCAGGTTTTTGAAAGGATTGAAGATATAGTGGGGTTGGAGATCCCAGATGTTTTGCTAGAGCACGTAGGTCTGTGAGTGCACTTAGGTCTGCGAGTGCATGTTGTTCTGCGGGTGGCCTGCGAGTGCACGTAGGTCTGCGAGTACCTGTGTATTGTCTTGTTGAGTACCTGTGTATTGTCTTGTTGAGAACCTGTGTATTGTCTTGTTGAGTATTAATGTCAGGAAGCTAGTTGTTAGGTAATTTGGATAGGGTATAATCCCCAATCCTCTTTAAATTTAATAGGTACATTGCCCGGCGGGTGTGGAGAGGCGACTCGTTGTACATCTTGCGGCATGTATGCTTCCCTTGATCTCCGATCGAGGTTGAATACTGCTGTGCAAAATGTAAGCGCATTGTTTCCCTGGAAGTCCAGGTTCTGAATCCGGGGAAGCAACTGTCAGCACTGAGAAGTCCCTCCATACTAAAGGAGAGCCAGGAACATACACGGCCGGTGCTGGCAGGGGCCAGCACAGAGGTGGGTGGAGACAAAGAGGTGCAGGCACTAGCAAAGAGTATATGGGTGACAGTAGCGCATGTTTCCCATATAACAGTCAGAGAGCAAACATTCTAAAGGAAAAAAAGTCATTTAAAAGTGCTAGCGCTAGTGCCGGCTATTGATGAATTGTCGGTCCCAACAATACACATAAAAGTCATTGAAAGTCATTGAAAAATAAAAAAAAATGTGTGGGGGTCCCCCAAAATTCCATTACCAGGCCCTTCAGGTCTGGTATGGATATTAAGAGGAACTCCGCGCCAAAATAAATTTAAAAAATGGTATGGAGTTCCCTCCAAAAATCCACACCAGACCCTTATGCGAGCATGCAACCTGGCAGGCCGCAGGAAAAGAGGGGGGGACGAGAGAGCACCCCCCCTCCTGAACCATAACAGGCCACATGCCCTCAACATTGGGAGGTGCTTTGGGGTAGCCCCCCGAAAGCACCCTGTCCCCATGTTGATGGGGAGAAGGGCCTCATCCCCACAATCCTTGCCCGGTGGTTGTGGAGGTCTGCGGGCGGGGGGCTTATCGGAATCTGGAAGCCCCCTTTAACAAAGGGGACTCCCAGATCCCAGCCCCCCCGTGTGAAATGGTAATGGGGTACATTGTACTCCTACCATTTCATCCAAAACAGTGACAAAAAAGTATAAAAAAACACACACATAGCTTGGCACAAGTCCTTTAATAAAAAAAAAAAATTCCAGCGTAATCCTTCTACGATCCATGAATGATACAGCCTCCTCCAAAGGAGGCGCCCAGCAGAATGACGCGTGACTCGGATGACAGTTATTAAATAACCAAGGGCGGGGCCACCTGTGACGTAGGCGGGTGACCCCGCCCCCCTCTGACGCAAGGGGAAATGCCGGGGTTACCCTGTGACATGTACGGGTGACCCCGCCCCCTCTGATGCATCACGAGAAACCCCCAGAGGGGTTATGTTACGGTGTTATGGTTACGTAATGGGTGACCCCGCCCCCCTCTGACACCGGGTGGCCCCGGCCTCAGTTATATAAGAACTTTGAGAAGAACAGAAGCGTCACACAGTAGGAACCTCCCATGGATGCAGATCGTCCGAACAACGAAGCGGGGAAGAAGAAGCCGGAGGAAGATGCGGACGAGAAGACAGAAGGAAGAAGCAGAGGATCGGAGGAAGAAGAGGAAGAAGCGGGGAAAGAACAAGATGGAGGAAGAAAAATGAATGAAGACCAGAAGAAAATGGAAGAAGAAGCGGGGAAAGAAGAAGACATTATTAAAGGAATTGTCAAAAACCATCTCTTGACACTTTTTTTGTGAAAAAGAGAGGGGTACATTTGTACCCCATTACCATTTCACACAGGGGGGCGGGATCTGGGGGTCCCCTTGTTAAAGGGGGCTTTCCAATTGCGATAAGCCCCCCGCCCGCAGACCCCCACAACCTCCAGGCAATGGTTGTGGGGATGGGGCCCTTCTCCCCATAAACATGTGGCCATGTGGCCTGGTACAGTTCAGGAGGGGGGGCACACTCTTATCCCCCCTCTTTTCCTGCAGCCTGCCAGGTTGTGTGCTTGGATAAGGGTCTGGTATGGATTTTTAGGGGGACCCCATGCCATTTTTTTTTAAATTTTGGTGTGGGGTTCCCCTTAAAATCCTTACCAGACCTGAAGGGTCTGGTATTGATTTTGAGGGGGACCCCCACGCCTTTTTTTTTTTTTTAAATGTTGGCACAGGGTTCCCCTTAATATCCATACCAGACCTGAAGGGCCTGGTAATGCACGGTGGGGGAATCCCAGGCTGTTTTTTACCATGATTTTTTTGAGTATTGCAGAGACCCGACAATTCATTATAGCTGCCGACGCTACCGCTAGTACTTTTAAATGACTTTCTTTTCCTTTAGAAATGTCATTTTGCTCTCGGACTGTTGTAAACATGGGAAACATGCGCCACTTTACAGGCATACTATAGACACCCCCCAGGTACCAAATTTAAAGGAATATTTCACTTTTATTGTTTTACTTTAAGCATTATTAAAATCACTGCTCCCAAAAAAAATCGGCCGTTTTTAAAACTTTTTTTTGCACTGATACATGTCCCCTGTGGCAGGAAGGGAGTTTAACAAGATTCGTGGCCACTCATTAAAATTAGAAGAAAAGAGGTTTAACCTTAAACTACGTAGAGAGTTTTTTACTGTATTGCCCCGTACACACGGTCGGATTTTCCGATGGTAAATGTCCGATCGGAGCGTGTTGTCGGAAATTCCGACCGTGTGTGGGCTCCATCGGACATTTTCCATTGGATTTTCCGACACACAAAGTTGGAGAGCAGGAGATAAAATTTTCCGACAACAAAATCCGTTGTCGGAAATTCCGATCGTGTGTACACAAATCCGACGGACAAAGTGCCACGCATGCTCAGAATAAATAAAGAGATGAAAGCTATTGGCCACTGCCCCGTTTATAGTCCAGACGTACGTGTTTTACGTCACCGCGTTCAGAGCGATCGGATTATCCGTCAACTTTGTGTGACCGTGTGTATGCAAGACAAGTTTGAGCCAACATCCGTCGGAAAAAATCCATGGATTTTGTTGTCGGAATGTCCGAACAAAGTCCGACCGTGTGTACGCCCTATAAGAGCGGCAAGGATGTGGAATTCACTTCCACAGGCGGTGGTCTCAGCGGGGGCATTGATAGTTTCAATAACCTATTAGATAAGCACCTGAACGACCACAACATACAGGGATATGCAATATAATACTGACATATAATCACACACATAGGTTGGACTTGATAGGCTTGTGTCATTTTTCAACCTCACCAACTATGTAATTATGTAACTATGAGGAGCAAGGAGAGTCTGCCTTTTTCTTTGATGTGGGTCTTTCAAGTGCTGTTGCCAATGAACTGCATGGCAGGTCGTTGTATATTTGGTCAAGCATATGGTGCCCAAGGGGCTGCTCTTCTGGCAACGCTTGATCCGCTTCAGACAGGTTGTACACAGCAACGGCGTGATCTGCTGCACATGTGTCAAAAAAGGCCCACACCAAGGAACTTTTCAAAATCAGCGGGCACCGTGCACCTGCAGAGCTCTGCGGTGGGATGCAGTAGGGTGGCTGCCTTTAAGCTGCCCCCTAGAGGACATCCTGCCTCATTGGAGTTAGACGCCTCCTCCTCTCTTCTATCAGGCACCCAAGTAGAGTCAATGGCCTCATCACCCCCCCCTCCTCATCACTGGAGCAAACTTGGCAGTATTCTGCAGCTGGGGGAACATGACTGCCAGTTTCTTGACCTTCTTGGGCACCCCCTCTCTCTAGACTCACGTTACTCCCTTCCTCAACCTGGTACCCAACATCAGAGCCTTCAAATTTCTGCGCATCCTCCAGCAGCATGTACCCGACACTGTGGTCGAATAGTTTGGGGGACTCCTCCGTGCATGATGGTGGGGCTACGGAAGGAGTGACTGTGGACATGGAGCCGGTGGAATAGGCCACTTTGGCATCTGCATTGGAAGGCAAACTACTTTGAGCCTGGGTGACAGAGGATGAAGAGGATGTGGAGGACGTGGACTGCTTTGTTATCCACTCCAGCAACTCTTCTGCATGTTGTGGCTCAATAACACGGCCAGCGGCAGAAAAAAAAGACAAGCATGCCCCACTGCCACCTGCAGAGGATGCACCATGTCCATGACCAGCACTGTTGACTGTAGACACAGAGGCTGCTTGCCCTCTTTCAGTGGCCTGTGAGCTCCTGCCTCTCCTTGGTGGCCTTCCGGACATGACGTATATTTTGTTTTGCAATACCACACTACACTGTATTGTGTACTGTGTACACCACCAGAAGTGTAGTAGCAACTGCACTACGACTGCACTGTATCGCGTACTATGTACACCACCAGAAAAGTAGTAGCGACTGCACTACGGCTGCACTGTATTGTGTACTGTGTACACCACCAGAAAAGTAGTAGAAACTGTACACCACGGAATGCACTGTAGATATAGGCTACACTGGATGCAGAGTATATACATATATATTAATACACCGAAGTATATTAGAAATAGTACACCAAGGAATGCACTGTAGATATAGGCTACACTGTGTGTATATGTGTATATGTGTATGTGTATATCAAATACACTGCCACTAACTGAATAACCTGCCTGCTAAATATAAATCAAGTTACAGTAATCTCTCCGTTCACACCAACAACACTACACAGGGTCGCCGGGTAGGCAGCCTTATATAGTGTGGGGCATGGACTTAGTCCCCCTGAGCCATGATTGGCCAAAGGCACCCTGCCTTTGGCCAATTATGGCTCTCTTAGCAGAGGGCCCTGGGATTGGCCAAAGCATGCAGGTCAGGTGCATGCTTTGGCCAATCATCATACTGTGATCTTGCAGTGCATTATGGGGCATTCAGCGGTGCTCAAATTTGCCGCAAACACCCCATAATGTTCGTTCTTCGGCGAACGGGCGAACACCCGAACACCCGATGTTCGAGTCGAACATATGTTTGACCCGAACATCGAGCTCATCCCTAGTGACCATGCTGGTGAACTGCTCCATTTGAGGTGAATGAAAACGAACAAACCCTTTGATTTTTGCTGCATTACTTAGTGTTCTATTCTGTTCCATACAAAGTCTGGTACAATCTTTGGTTGTTTTTACTTACACCTGCTGCCATCTGCTTTAATCTCCCCCAGGGGACAGATAATTTGCAGCAGGAATTTGGTCTCTGTTCTGTGTAACATTTGACCTCTACTTACTTGACTTTGACTCTACATGTCTCTATACTAGTCCTCTTTTTTCTAAACTCTAGTCTGTGCTCTCTGGACCTAACTAGATTCCTTACTATCCTTGCAGCATTCTCATTGTGTGCCTTTACCATTTAGACACCCTTGGCTCATCTTCTTTTCAGCAGCCTTTTTTGTAAGTATGCCATACTTACATATGGTTTATATCTATATATCTATATACATTTTTGCACTCATCTAATAATGTTTTTTCACATGTTCTTTTTATACCCCATATATCGTGACACATTTTCCTGGCTATATTTTCAGTGAATATTTATTTTAAATTCATTAACATATCACACTGATATACACACAGATTCCAGCCTGGTCTGTTCAGGGCATTGATTGGCCTACACGTGTGCTACATAGTGACTACCATCTTGTGTTCTGGCATCCAGTTATAGGCAGGAAAGACCATATGTGGGTGAGCGATAATGAAATGGAGCATGGCTTTTGATGTTATAATTCACAATGCTCTGTATTATTATTATTATTATTATTCAGGATTTATATAGCGCCAACAGTTTACGCAGCGCTTTACAATATAAAAGGGAGACAATACAGTTATAATA
Organism: Aquarana catesbeiana; assembly: GCF_042186555.1. NCBI lineage: Eukaryota > Metazoa > Chordata > Amphibia > Anura > Ranidae > Aquarana > Aquarana catesbeiana. The sequence continues at coordinate 21,826,172 of NC_133327.1, forward strand.
TAATACAATACAATAGGATTAAGAGGGCCCTGCTCAGAAGAGCTTACAATCTAATAGGGTGGGGCAGGTGGTACAAAAGGTTGTAACTGTGGGGAATGAGCTGGTGGAAGTGGTAGGAGATTAGTTGGAGACGTGATAGGCTTTCCTGAAGAGATGAGTTTTCAGGGATTGCCTGAAGGTAGCAAGAGTAGGGGCTAGCCGGATAGATGGAGGTAGCGAGTTCCAGAGGATGGGAGAGGCTCTGGAGAAATCCTGGAGACGAGCATGGGAGGAGGAGATGAGAGAGCTTGAAAGCAGGAGGTCTTGAGAAGAGCGGAGAGGACGATTTGGGTGATATTTGGAGACAAGATTGGTGATGTAGCTTGGGGCAGAGTTGTGAATGGCTTTGTATGTTGTGGTTAGAATTTTGAATTTAATTCGCTGGGTGATTGGGAGCCAGTGTAGGGATTGAAGTAGAGGGTTGGCAGACACTGAGCGGTTGGTAAGGTGGATAAGTCTGGCAGCAGCATTCATGATAGACTGAAGAGGGGATAGCCTATGGAGCGGTAGGCCAATGAGAAGGGAGTTGCAATAGTCAAGGCGAGAGATAACAAGGGAGTGAATGAGGAGCTTGGTGGTTTCATTTGTTAAAAAAGGGTGAATTTTAGAGATGTTACGGAGGTGAATTCTACAAACTTTTGACAATGATTGGATTTGAGGCTGAAATGACAAGTCGGAGTCTAGGATTACACCTAGTACCCTGGTGTGAGGGGAGGGACTGATGGTTGCATTGTTGATTTTGATGGAAAAGTCATGGAGGGGGGCACGGGCGGGGGGGAATATTAATAGCTCAGTTTTAGAGAGATTTAGTTTAAGGAAGTGGTGCGACATCCATGCTGATATGTCAGTTAGTAAGTTAGTAATGCGAGAGGAGACTGAAGGAGTGAGGTGAGGAGTAGACAGATAGATTTGGGTGTCATCAGCGTATAAGTGGTATTGGAAGCCGTGGGCAGTTATTAGGTGACCAAGGGAGGTGGTGTAGATAGAGAAGAGAAGGGGTCCAAGAACCGAGCCTTGGGGGACCCCCACAGAAAGGGGCAATGGAGAGGAGGAGACAGAGTTGTAGGTAACACTGAAGGAGCGCTGTGATAAATAGCCAGAGAACCAGGATAGAGCAGAATCTCGGAGGCCAAGGGAATGTAGTTTATTGAGAAGGAGCGGGTGGTCAACAGTATCAAAGGCCGCAGAGAGGTCAAGTAGTAGGAGTATGGAGTACTGGCTGTTGGTTTTAGCAGTTAGTAAATCGTTAGTGAGTTTTAGTAAGGTAGTTTCCGTGGAGTGCTGCGAGCGAAAGCCAGACTGTAAGGGGTCAAGAAGGTTATTTTCATTGAGGTAGGAGCTAAGACGGTTGTAGACTAAGCGTTCTAGAAGTTTAGAGGTGAATGGGAGTAATGAGATGGGTCTTAAGTTGTTCAGGTCGGTAGGGTCCAGTGAGGGCTTTTAAAGAATGGGAGTGATCTGTGCATGTTTTAGAGGGGAGGGGAAAATGCCACTAGAAAGGGAGAGATTGAAGATGTGGGTGAGGGAGCATAGGATAGAAGAAGAGGGTGACCGTAGTAGTTGTGAGGGAACAGGATCCAAGGGACAATTGGTTAGGTGGGCATTCGAGAAAATTTTTGTAACCTCTTCCGTAGTAGCCAATTCAAAAGAGGAGAGGGTTGAATGTGCTGCTGGGCAAGGTATGATGGGTGGGGAAGATGTACGCACAGTGGAGATGTCCTCACGAATTGCATTGATCTTGTCTTTGAAGTGATTGGCAATCTCTTGGGCAGTGAGTGAGTTAGTGGGTAGAGGGGGTGGTGGACGAAGCAGAGAGTTAAAGGTTGAGAAGAGCCGACGGGGACTGGATGACAAGGAATTAATAAGAGAGACAAAGTAGGCTTGTTTGGCAGCATGGAGGCATGAATTGTATTTTAGAAGGGCAGATTTATATAGGGTGAAATCTTGCAGGCATTTGGTTTTACGCCACAGTCGTTCAAGAGCACGGCAATGTCTCTTGAGATTTCTAGTGTTGTCAGTTTGCCAGGGTTGTAACGGTCGGGGCCTAATTCTGCGTGTGGTTAGGGGAGCAAGTGCATCTAGTGATGATGAGAGTGAACTTTTGTAGACAGAAGTGGCCAGGTCAGGACAGGACAGGGGAGAGATTATGTCATATAGGTTGTCAGTAGCAGAATAGAGAAGAGAAGGGTTAAAGTGGCGAAGGTTTCTACAAGTAATTGTTTGCTGCTTGGAGGGATGGGTGGTTGGAGGCAAGGATACAGTGAAAGTAATGAGGTTGTGATCAGATAGAGGAAAGGGGGTGTTGGTGAGGTTGCCAGGGTTGCAGAGATGGGAGAATACAAGGTCAAGGGTATTACCATTGGAGTGAGTGGAAGTATGTGTCCATTGGGTGTAATAAGTTAATGTATTTGTTCTCAATCATGTTTTGTTTTATGCAGTGCTACATCTTTTGTCTTTAAACATAACCCCTGAAGAAGGCCTGGGTGGCGAAACATGTCGGGATAACCACTCTATTGTCTCCTTGCGTGACTAGACTCCAACATTTTCAAAGACAAGATGTTTTCATGCACTTGTGTCCAAAAAGCACAATCAATTTTTTAACCATGTGTTGTATGTAATAATAAAATCTTTGTTATATTTTTTATTCATAGCCTAGTATTTGTATTTACTATTTGCCGGCTGGCCTGCCACCAAACTGGCAGATTCTTTTTGGACATACACTAAATTACCAAAAGTATTGTGGCGCCTGCCTTTACATGCACATGAGCTTTAATTGCACTTAGTCCATAGGGTTCAATACTGAGTTGGCCCACCCATTGCAGCTATAACAGCTTCAACTCTTCTGAGAAGGCTGTCCACAAGGTTTAGGAGTGTGTCTATGTTTGCCCATTTTTCTAGAAGTGCATTTGTGAGGTCTGGCACTGATGTTGGACGAGAAGGCCTGGCTCGCAGTCTCCACTCTAATTTATCCCAAAGGTGTTCTATTGGGTTGAGAACAGAACTCTGTGTATGCCAGTCAATTTCCTCCACCCCAAACTCGCTTATCAGTGTCTTTATGGACCTTGCTTTGTGCACTGGTTCTAATCATTTGGTGCAGGGAGGATTATGGTGTGGGGTCATTTTTCAGAGGTTGGGCCTGGCCCCTTAGTTCCAGTGACAGGAACTCTTAACAACTTCAGCCCCAGAAGATTTTACCCCCTTCCTGACCAGAGCACTTTTTGCGATTCGGCACTGCGTCGCTTTAAATGACAATTGCACGGTCGTGCGAGGTTGCACCCAAACAAAATTGACGTCCTTTTTTTCCGACAAATAGAGATTTCTTTTAGTGGTATTTGATCACCTCTGCATTTTTTATTTTCTGCGCTATAAACAAAAAAAGATCGACAGTTTTGAAAAAAACTTAATATTTTTTACTTTTTTGCTATAACAAATATCCCCCAAAAATATATAAAAAAACATTTTTTTTCCTCAGTTTAGGCCGTTTTGTATCCTTCTACATCCTTTCACTCTTTGTTATATTGTAGCCATTTGCTAAAATCATTTAAGTTCATTTTTTTCCTCATTAATGTACACACAGCACCCCATATTGACAGAAGAATACAGAATTGTTGACATTTTTGCAGATTTGTTAAAAAAGAAAAACTGAAATATCACATGGTCCTAAGTATTCAGACCCTTTGCTGTAACGCTCATATATTTAACTCAGGCGCTGTCCATTTCTTCTGATCATCCTTGAGATGGTTCTACACCTTCATTTGAGTCCAGCTGTGTTTGATTATACTGACTGGACTTGATTAGGAAAGCCACACACCTGTCTATATAAGACCTTACAGCTCACAGTGCATGTCAGGGAAAATGAGAATCATGAGGTCAAAGGAACTGTCTGAAGAGCTCATAGACAGAATTGTGGCAAGGCACAGATCTGGCCAAGGTTACAAAAAATTTCTGCTGCACTTAAGGTTCCTAAGAGCACAGTGGCCTCCATAATCCTTAAATGGAAGACGTTTGGGACGAAAAGAAACCTTCCTAGATCTGGCCGTCTGGCCAAACTGAGCTATCGGGGGAGAAGAGCCTTGGTGAGAGAGGTAAAGAAGAACCCAAAGATCACTGTGGTTGAGCTCCAGAGATGCAGTCGGGAAATGGGAGAAAGTTGTAAAAAGTCAACCATCACTTCAGCCCTCCACCAGTTGGGCTTTATGGCAGAGTGACCCGACCGAAGCCTCTCCTCAGTGCAAGACACATGAAAGCCCACATGGCGTTTGCTAAAAAAAAACACCTGAAGGACTCCAAGAAATAAGATTCTCTGATCTGATGAGACCAAGATAGAACTTTTTGGCTTTAATTCTAAGCGGTATGTGTGGAGAAAACCAGGCACTGCTCATCACCTGTCCAATACAGTCCCAACAGTGAAGCATGGTGGTGGCAGCATCATGCTGTGGGGGTGTTTTTCAGCTGCAGGGACAGGATGACTGGTTGTAATCGAGGGAAAGATGAATGCAGCCAACTACAGGGATATCCTGGATGAAAACCTTCTCCAGAGTGCTCAGGACCTCAGACTGGGCCGAAGGTTTAATGACCCTAAGCACACAGCTAAAATAACGAAGGAGTGGCTTCACAACAACTCCGTGACAGTTCCTGAATGGCACAGCCAGAGCCCTGACTTAAACCCAATTGAGCATCTCTGGAGAGACCTAAAAATGGCTGTCCACCAACATTTAACCACTAGGGGGCAGTGAAGAGGTTAGGTGTGTCCTAGGGAGTGATTCTAACTGTGGGGGGATGGGCTTCAACACACAGGACAATGATCACTGCTCTCGATGAAAGAAAGCAGTGATCTCTGTCCTGTCACTAGGCAGAATAGGGAAATGCTTTGTTTACAAAAGCATCCCCCTGTTTTTCCTCTCTGTGACAGGATCGTGGGTACTGACTCTGCGGGACCCGTGGTCACGGAGACCGCGGCGGGTGCGCACACCCATTAAACCACTTCTTAAGGGGGGCATACCTGTATGCCCTTTTGCCTACCAGTGCCATTCTGCCGACGTAAATCGACATGCGCTGGTCAGCAAGCGGTTAAAGCGTCAGCATACCAAGACATTGTGGACAATTTTATGCTTCCAACTTTGTGGGAACAGTTTGGGGGTGGCCCCTTCCTCTTCCAACATGACTGTGCACCAGTGCACAAAGTAAGGTCCACAAAGTCATGGATGAGCGAGTTTGGGGTGGAGGAACTTGATTGGCCTGCACAGAGTCCTGACCTCAACCCAACAGAACACCTTTGGGATGAATTGCAGACTGTGAGCCAGAACTTCTCGTCCAACATCAGTGGCTGACCTCACAAATTTGCTTCTGGAAGAATGGTCAAACATTCCCATAGACACACTCCTAAACCTTGTGGACAGCCTTCCCAGAAGAGTTGAAGCTGTTATAGCTGCAAAGGTTTGGCCAACTCAATATTGAACCCTACGGACTAAGACTGGGATGCCATTAAAGTTCATGTGCGTATAAAGACAGGCATCCCAATAGTTTTGGTAATATAGTGTATGTGGGGCTAACACAGTCAGTGTAATTCCCTCTAGCCACAGAATTTTCTCTCTCATTTTAGCAATATATCATTTTGAGAGCAGCATATTGAAGATATACAGCTCACAAAGTCCAAAGCAACTTGCACAGATCCAGCTAGATGGTGCACTGTCATTTTAAGGGCTGCTCACTGTTTAACTTTTACAGGTACACATAACACCTGCCACATAAAATGTGCTGTATCAATGGATCCTTTGCACGGAGCATAAGCAATTTATAACAAGAAAACCTACTTCATGCAATCAGGGCCGGTGCAAGGATTTTGGACACAATAGGCGAAACCTAATTTTGCTCCACCCTTGACTCCACCCCCTTTGCCCTGCCCATGTAACACATGTGACCTAACTGGCCATTACACTGACCTACCTGACCAGGGCTGGCGCTAGCCTATTTTGCACCCTAGGCAAGACCAGCTAATTGGGGGGAAGGAAGAGGGAGGGCTAAGAGAGGGAGGGCTGAGAGAGGGCTGAGAAAAAGGGCGCTGAGAGAGGAAGGAGAGAAGGAGGGCTGAGAGAGAGGAGGGCTGAGAGAGAGGGGAGCTGAGAGAGAGGAGGGCTAAGAGAGGGAGGGGAGAGGGAGATGAGAGGGGGCTGAGAGAGGGAGGGGAGATGGAGGGGGATTAGAGAGGGAGCCTGAGAGGGAAAGGGGGTTCAGAGAGTCACGGCTGAGAGAGGGAGGGCTAAGAGAGGATGGCTGAGAGAGAAGGGAGAGTTCGAGAGAGAAGGGTGGGCTTAGAAAGGGGAGCTGAGACATTAGGGAGGGCTGAGAGAGAGGGGGGCTGAGAGAGGAGGGAGCTGAGAGAGAAGGGTGGGCTTAGAAAGAGGGGCTGAGACATTAGGGTGGGCTGAGAGGGGGGGCTTGAGAGAGGGGGGCTGAGAGAGAAGAGAGGAGGGCTGAGAGAGAAGAGAGAGGGCTGAGAGAGAAGGGAGAGGGCTGAGAGAGAAGGGAGGGGGCTGAGAGAGAAGGGAGGGGACTGAGAGAATAGGGAAGGACTGAGAGAGAGGTGGGGGCTGAGAGAATAGGGAGGGCTGAGAGGGAGCCTGAGAGAGGAAGGATGGCTGAGAGAGAAGGGAGGGCTGAGGGAGGGGGCTGAGAGAGGAGGGAGGGCTGAGAGTGGGCCTAAGAGAGGGAGGAAGGCTGAGAGAGAAGGGAGGGCTGAGAGAGAAGAGGGGGGCCTGAGAAAGCGGAGGGCTGAGAGAGAGAGGAAGGACTGAGAGAGAAGGGAGGGGGCTGAGAAAGAGGGGGGTGGGAGGAGAGGGGGTGAACGGGGAGGGACTGAGGGGAGGTGAGAGAGAAGGGAGGGAGGCTTAGAGAGAGGGGGCTGAGAGAGAATGGAGGGGGCTTAGAGAGAAGGGAGGGAGGCTTAAAGAGAGGGGGGCTGAGAGAATAGGGAGGGCTGAGAGGGGGACTGAGAGTGGGAGGATGGCTAAGAGATAAGGGATGGTTGAGAGATAAGGGAGGGCTGAGAGAGAAGAGAGGGTGGCCTGAGAGGGGGGCTGAGAGAGGGAGGATGGCTGAGGAAGAAGGGAGGGCTGAGAGAGGAGAGAGAGGAAGGGGTTCCTGAGAGAGGGGGAGGGGGGCCTGAGAGAGGGGGGCTCAGAGAGAGGGGAGGGCTGAGAGGAGGAGAGGACTGAGAGGGATTGGGTGAGAGGGAGGGGGTGAAAGGGGGAGGGCTGAGAGAGAAAGGAGGGGGGCTTAGAGAGAGGGGGGCCGAGAGAGAGGGGAGGGCTTAGGGGGGAGTTGAGAGAAGGGAGGGGGAATGAGATAGACCGTTAGCCATGTTCCTACAGTCCCTTCTCTATCCCAGTCTCTGTCTGCAGAGCTGCAGGGCAGGTCTGTGTATGATGACTAGGGATGATCCCGATGTTCTTCGACTCGAACATCGGGTGTTCGCCTGTTCACCGAATATCGAACAATTTGGGGTGTTCATGGCAAATTCGAAAGCCGTGGAACACCCTTTAAAAGTCTATGGGAGAAATCAAAAGTGCTAATTTTAAAGGCTTATATGCATGGTATTGTCTTAAAAAGTGTTTGGGGACCTGGGTCCTGCCCTAGGGGACATGTATCAATGCAAAAAAGTTTAAAAAATGGACGTTTGTTTGGGAGCAGTGATTTTAATAATGCTTAAAGTGAAAGAATAAAAGTGTAATATTCCTCTAAATTTCGTACCTGGGAGGTGTCTATAGTATGCCTATAAAGTGGCGCATGTTTCCCATGTTTACAACAGTCCGAGAGCCAAATCGCATTTCTAAAGGAAAAAAGTCATTTAAAAGTACTCGCAGCGGGGGGCGTGGCTAGCCAACAGCGCGGATGGCAGCACACTGAAAAAGCTCCGCTACATCCAGGGCCGGAAAGGGGAACCACAGCGACTAGAAGCCTCGTTTTTATATCTCAATTAGCACACTAGCAGCGGGCAACACTACAGATGACATCCCGCACCAGAAAGCAGCGCCTTATACCAGGGAAAATGACAGATTTTTACTCGTATCCGAGCCGCTCTCACAGCCAAGATGGCACCGGCGGGATGAGAGAGGACAAACGCAGCCACAACGTGCAACACAGGACGGATCCTGGGATCACTGGAAGCCGCAGGAACAACAACACAAGTCAGTCATTCAAAAATTGCTCCCCAACACCATCAGCTTCCTCCAGCCCAGCAAAGAGCAGACAACGAATGTCTGTGGCACAGGCAGAGAATGAGGAGGTAAGCGGATTTAATTCCTCACTAGATGACACCAGGAAATTACAAGACTCCATCACAGATTTTCCTACATTAAACCAGCCAGTAATGGATACCACCCTTAAGGATATGCTGGTCTCTCTTTGCTCTACTTTACATTCAGATATTCTGGCTATCACTCAGCAGTTTAAGTTAGAGGTTAAAGAGGTGTCCAATAGATTATCCCATATTGAATCTAAAATGGGGGACTTTGCAAATACCTTCAATGACATGGTTGACGCCCAAAATGATAGAGACGACGAGATTACGCAAATTAAAACAAAATTAGCAGATTTTGAAGACAGATCAAGACGAAACAATGTCAAAATCAGAGGAATTCCAGAATCGGTCAAGCCCCCAGTCCTGAAAAAATACTTTGTGGAACTCATGAAACTGGCTCTCCCAGAAGCACCAATGGAGGACCTGGTGATCGATCGAATTCACAGACTGCCAAAAGCAAAAAATATCCCAGAGCATCTACCCAGAGATACAATAGTTTGTATCCATTTCTATCATATTAAAGACCAGTTCATGGCCGCAGCCAGACGCCGTAACGCCATGCCGCAGTAATTAGCAGATTTATCTTTCTTTGCAGATCTTTCTGCATTTACAATGCAGCAACGCAGACAACTAGCTACAATCACCAAACCGTTAAATAACTATCATATCCCATATAGATGGTTATATCCGGCAAAGCTGTTGGTGTCAAAAGATGATCAGTTATTCGTGATTACTACGATCAAAGATGACCTAAAAATCCTGAAGGAATGGAAGATTCTGGAACCTCAGAATCAAAAAGTGAATTCATACTGTTCGCCGCCAACTACAGGACCCAACTCTGATTAGAATCAGGCTGAATAGACACTTATACTTGCCATATCAGATTTTTCCCCTGATGGCCTAGGAGAATGCCACAAGTTCGGTCTACCTTTACTATCCCCTCTTCAACTTAGCGGTTGTTTTCCGCACAGGTTCTAACGGAAGCACCAACTTTTTATACCTTTGATTCTTTTTTCTTTCTTTCTTGTTTTACTTCTATATTTTCTTTGCACAGGATACATACAAGCAGAGTATAAGAGGAAACCGCAGGGGCCTGCAGACCATCACACTGTGGTCTCACGTCGTTCATTACAGCCATACTTGAACAGAAATATCTGCCTCAAGGTGATTGAAGCATATTCGGCCCACAACCTCCACTTCATCCAGGTACGTGACTTATAACTCTTATAAACCTACAAAATGACATTCAACATCACCTCCTTCAATGTGAAAGGACTAAACACCCCATACAAAAGGCAAATGGCCTGGAAGGAAGCTCTTAGACTAAAAAGTGAGGTGATATGCTTTCAAGAGACACACTTTATCTCTAACAAACCACCAGCATTTCACCACCCAAAGTACCCTCACGTGATACTAGCAAATGGCCCGAAAAAGAAAGTTGGCGTGGCCATAGCCATTAAAGACTCCATCCCATTCACCCAGCTGGAAACGCACCTTGACCCATCTGGAAGGTAGATTATTCCAATATGTGAACTTTTCAAGATTAAATACATGTTGGTCAACGTCTATCTGCCAAATGTACACCAAATTAGATTTCTGAAAAAAATCTGGAAAAAAGTGGATTCCTTAAAACAGGGACATGTCATATTAACTGGCGATTTCAACGCTATCCCGAACAAAGAATTGGATCTATCTAACCCTTTGCGCTCCAAACAAAGAAGAGCAACTTTATCCCAATTTCTGGCTTTGTCTAACCTTTTTGATGTTTGGAGATGTCAGCATTCTACAGAAAGGGACTTTACTTTTTTTTCCAATGTGCACCACACATACTCTCGTATTGATTTATTTTTGGTGGATAAATTCATGTTACAAAAAATTGAAAAGTCAAATATTCATGTTATAACTTGGTCTGACCATGCTCTCATTTCCATCAGTGTGGGGGATCAAGGTATAGAAACCAGAGCAAATAGATGGAGGTATGATATATTTACCTTATCCCATCAAGAAAACCTGAAAAGTATTAGGCATGCTCTAAAGGAGTACTTTGAAATGAATGCTCAATCATTGGAAGATCCCTTCACACTATGGAATGCGCACAAGGTATACATCAGAGGGTTACTAATACAAATGAATAGCAGGTTAAAGAGGCAGCAGAGAAAGCGGCTCAACAACTTGTTAACCACTATCCAAAACTTAGAAACCAGCAACAAACAAAACTAGAGATTCATTATTTATTGCAAGACAAGAACTACGTACCCTTCTGAACCGCCTATGTGCTCTAAAAGCCAACTCTTACCGATGCGGAAACAAGGTGGGAAACTGCTGGCTAATCAGTTAAAAGATAAAATTACTCGACAAAGAATTCAACACATGCACAACCCCAAATCAGGAAAAATAGTCTCTAACCCTAAAGAAATTGCTGACGCGTTCAGTGATTACTACGAATCCCTATATAATCTTAAAGATAACCCTGTAATGCATCAACCCTCGAAGGACGTCATATCTGACTTCCTAGCTTCAATTCGCCTTCCAAAACTTTCTCAAACAGATCTAACATGGCTCAATTTGCCATTCACAATCCCCGAAATTGATACATTGATTAGAAGTATGCCGCACAATAAATCACCGGGTCCAGACGGTTACTCTTCTGAATACTACCAGCTGTTCCATACTGAATTGTCACCGTACTTAAAACAAGTCTTTGATGCTGCGATATCCAAACCCTCCCTCCCTCGGGAAATGCTAATGGCAACAATTATTACCTTGCCTAAGCCAGGCAAGGATCCTTCCTTACCACAAAATTTCAGACCCATTTCATTGTTGGGACGTGGACGTCAAAATATATGCCAAATTAATTGCCAGCAGACTATCTATTCTTCTGCCGAAGCTTATCAATCAGGACCAGGTGGGCTTTGTGAGTGGTCGTCAAGCCAACGACGCCACCAGAAGAATGATAAACATCATTCATTCAGCTGAAACGTCGAAAATGCCTTCTCTGCTTCTAATGTTGGACACAGAGAAGGCATTTGATAGAGTGCACTGGGGATACCTGGACAGAGTATTGGAGAAATTCAATATAATGGGCCCCATTCAAAAAGCCATTAGGGCATTGTACTCCTCTCCCTCCGCTTACGTTTACACAGAAGGAATGTTTTCTAAAAACTTTCGATCACAAACGGAACTAGGCAGGGGTGTCCCCTATCACCTCTGATCTTCGCCCTGAATATGGAGCCCCTAGCAGAAAAAATTAGAACCCACCCTGAAATTCAAGGAATCTCATCCAGGCACCAACAGCATAGAATCTCACTCTTTGCTGAATGTAATATTGACATAGTCTAACCCATATCAATCTCTCAGAGCAGCTCATGATACCCTCGCTCAATTCAGTGAGATATCTTATTACAAGGTCAACGCCTCTAAATCCAACATTCTAGGCATAGCAATAGATAATCCCACAAAAGCAGCTATCCAACACGATATTCCATACCCCTGGGCACCTGAAGCTATCCCATACTTGGGAGTCCAGCTAACTTCATCTATCACAAAATTATACAAAGCAAACTACTTCCCCTTAATATCCAAAATGCAACAGGAATTATCAAAAATCTAGAAACACTATCTTACGTGGGGGGGCCGCCTAGCGGCATACAAAATGCTAATCTTGCCTAAACTGACTTACTTCTTTAGAGCTCTCCCAATACCTATTCCAATATTTTCCTTCACAGGCATGCAGAAACAACTATTGAATTTTGTATGGGCTGGTAAGAGAGCGAGATTTCCAGTTTCATTGCAAAGAATGCATAAATCAGTGGGAGGTCTGGGTACCCCAATTTTAAAAGACTATTATATGGCGGCTATATTGGACCAACTAAAAGGATGGTTTGAACAGCCAACAACTAAACCTTGGTGCCAATTGGAACAATCTTGGTTGTTCCCTCACACACCAAGATCTATCTTAATTGCACAGAACATATCAAAGTCCAAACTAGTAATTGACCACCCTACTATACAGGCGTCTCTACATGCCTGGTCATACTTAAAAGAGACAACACACGCCAATATACACTCCACCAAGGTCCCTATCCCCTTAAGTGCTCTACATTGGTTAATTCTGAACATCTCCCTAGGAAACTGGCTAAAGGGAGATACTCTCCACCTAAAAGATATCACAAAGGATGACAAACTATTAAAGTTCTCAGACATACAAAATAAGCTTAGGAAACCGGCCTCTGAATTTTTAACATACTCTCAAATTGCATCCATCTTTGGACAACTTAACACGAATAACCATCCAATTCCTACAAAAATATGGAACTATTTAACATCAACCAATCCCAAAGCAAAATGTATTTCTCTATTTTACGACACACTTAACTCTAAATCAGTCTTCGTTAAGTACAATTCACAACATAAATGGGAAAAAGAGGTGGGAAAAGTTTTCACAGATAAACAATGGTTGAACGCGATCAAATGCAACCACCAATTCTCAAGATGCGCAAACTATGACGAATTGGCACAAAAACTTCTGGCCAGATGGTATTATACCCCATATATAGTGGCAAAGTTTTCCGATACTGATTCCAATCTCTGCTGGAGGGGTTGCGGTCAAGTCGGGACACTGGCCCATATGGTTTGGGCGTGTCCAAATCTTCGGGGATTCTGGTCAGCAGTTTTTAAACTGATTGCAAGAGTCACGGGGGTCATCACACAACCATCCATTGAAAAAGCTATTTTGAGCATACATATGTCAGAATACCCTATTCAAGTGAAATCAATAGCAATGCATATTCTATTCGCGGCTAGATCCCTGATAGTAGGTAACTGGAAATCTAATGAAATCCCAAGCGTAAGAGAGCTAATCTTAAAAGTTAATACCATTGCTGAATATGAAAAGATACTTGCAGTCAGAGATGGTAGCATGTCTAGATACCTTTCCAATTGGTCATTATGGTCCTCTGCGGTCTCTTCTCCTCAATAGCATTCACAAGGGATATAAAAGAGTATCCCAATCTTTATTACTCTTTCTGTTTTTTCTTCTCCTCCCCCTTTCCTATTGCCACATCCCCTTTGTATAAGTGCTTTATAGCTACACTGTCTGAAAGATGTTACTGCCTGAGGTTCACAAAAGTTAAGTTCCTTGATCCTTTGTAGACAATACCGGTTACATATAAGGTGCGCTGTTAAACTGAAATCTATTCTGTATTATTGAGATTTTCAATTCTCTGCAGCATAAAAGTAGTAAAGAGGTCCTATATGTTAGGGTGTAACTAATATGTCAAGTTTGCGCTGTGTTGGGCGGGTTGTGCCCATAAATCCCTGACACAGTTTGTTCCCAGAGGGGGTGTCGGGGGCAGGGGGCCTGCTCGATTTCAATACGGCACTATTTCTACAACTCCTACTTTATGTATGCTAACACCTGTAGTTACCCAACAGGTATTAATGTTGAGATTTAAAATACAACTGACGGTGCCCTTGATTTTGTGCATTGTAAACAGTGTGTTTTCATCTTGTTACACTATGTGTTATGTATTTCTTTTTGATTTTTTTTTTCTTCTATGTCTTTATAAAATATCAATAAAAAAATATTGAAATTAAAAGTACTCGCAGCTATAATGAATTGTCGGTCCTGACTCTCGGCAATACACATAAAAGTTCATTCATAAAAATGACATGGGATACCCCCACAAGTGAACCGCGAACCAAAATTAAAAAAAAAAAATGCATGGGGGTCCCCCCAAATTCCATACCAGGCCCTTCAGGTCTGGTATGGATATTAAGGGGAACCCCACACCAAAATTTTACAACAGTCCGAGAGCAAAATTACATTTCTAAAGGAAAAAAAGTCATTTAAAAGTATTCGTGGCTATAATGAATTGTCGGTCCTGACTCCCGGCAATACACATAAAAGGTTATTGATAAAAACTGCATGGGATTCCCCGACAGGGGAACCCCGAACCAAAATTAAAAAAAAAAAAATGTGTGGGGGTCCCCCCAAATTCAGGTCTCGTATGGATGTTAAGGGGAACCCCGCACCAAAATTAAAAAAAAATGGCATGGGGGTCCCCCTCAAAATCCATACCAGACCCTTCAGGTCTGATATAGATTTTTAGGGGAACCCCACACCAAAATGTAAAATAAAAAATGGCGTGGGGTCCCCCCAAAGATCCATACCAGACCCTTATCTGAGCATGCAACCTGGCAGGCCACAGGAAAAGAGGGGGGATGAGAGAGCGCCCCCCTCCTGAACCATACCAGGCCACATGCCCTCAACATTGGGAGGGTGCTTTGGGGTAGCCCCCCAAAGCACCTTGTCCCCATGTGGATGGGGAGAAGGGCCTCATCCCCACAACCCTTGCCCGGTGGTTGTGGGGGTCTGCGAGTGGGGGGCTTATCAGAATCTGGAAGCCCCCTTTAACAAGGGGACCCCAGATCCCGGCCCCCCCTGTGTTAAATGGTAACGGGGTACAAATGTACCCCTACCATTTCGCAAAAAATGTGTGAAAATGGTAAAAAAAACACAATACACGCCTTGGGACAAGTCCTTTATTAAAAAAATTAAAAAATAAAACTGTCCCACGGAGACTTCTTCTTCTTCTTCTCGCGCTCCGAAGGACCTAAAAAGAAAAAAAAAGCCGTACGTCGCCTACAATCTGCCTCCATCGGAGGCACCCGCCGTAGTGACTGGCCGCTCTCAGGTGACAGCTCTTTTACAACTGAGGGCGGGGCCACACGATGATGTTGCCGGGTGACCCCGCCCCCCTCTGACATACAGGGACATCCCTATGGCTTTCCCGTAGCGTCAGAGTGGGGCGGGGCCACCCGGTCCACCCCCCTCTGACACACAGGGACATCCCTATGGCTTCCCCGTAGCATCAGAGGGGGGCAGGGTCACTCGGTTACGTAACCATTGCACACGGGGGTCCGGGATCTAGGGGTCCCCTTGTTAAAGGGGGCTTCCAGATTCTGATAAGCTCACCGCCTGCAGACCCCCACAACCACCGGACAAGGGTTGTGGGGATGAGGCCCTTCTCCCCATCAACATGGGGACGAGGTGCTTTGGGGGTTACCCCAAAGCACCCTCCTAATGTTGAGGGCATGTGGCCTGTTACGGTTCAGGAGGGGGGAGCTCTCTCATCCCCCCTCTTTTCCTGTGGCCTGCCAGGCTGCGTGCTCGGATAAGGGTCTGGCATGGATTTTTGGGGGGACTCCACACCATTTTTTTTATTTTGGGGTGGGGTTCCCCTTAAAATCTGTACCAGACTTCAGGCCTGGTATGGATTTTGAGGGGGACCCCCACGCCATTTTTTTTTAAATTTTGGTGCGGGGTTCCCCTTAATATCCATACCAGACTTGAAGGGTCTGGTATGGAATTTGGGGGGACCCCCGTGCATTTTTTTTTTAAATTTTGATTCAGGGTTCCCCCCTGTGGGGGCATCCCATGTCATTTTTATCAATGAACTTTTATGTGTAGTATTGCCGGGAGTCAGGACCGACAATTCATTATAGCCACGAGTACTTTTAAATGACTTCTTTTCCTTTAGAAATGTCATTTTGCTCTCGAATTGTTGTAAACGCGGGAAACATGTGCCACTTTACAGGCATACTATAGACACCCCACAGGTATGAAATTTATAGGAATATCACAGTTTTATTGTTTCACTTTAAGCATTATTAAAATCACTGCTCCCGAAAAAACGGCCGTTTTTAAAACTTTTTTTTGATACATGTGCCCTGGGGCAGGGCCCGGGTCCCCAAACACTTTTTTTAAGACAATACCATGCATATAAGCCTTTAAAACTAGCACTTTTGATTTTTCATGTTCGTGTCCCATAGACTTTAACGGTGTTCGCGTGTTCGAATTTTTTGCGTGTTCGCATGTTCTGGTGCAAACCGAACCGGAGGATGTTCGGCCCATCCCTAATGATGACAGACAGTACCTTCCATACCATAATGCCAGTCTCCATGATGCCAGTCTCCTGCTTCCATCCGTTCAAATCCAGCGGCTCCCTCAGCAGCCTGCGCCTCCCACCCGTCCTCTGTGACAGCTCTGTGCCCCCAGTGATCGGCGAGCCTGTCCTCTGACTCCAGGCTGCACGTTGGAGCGTGGAGAGGAAGTTGAAGCAGTCCATGCTCTGGAAGCACGGGGTATGCTGCACCCACTCTGTCTTGCCTCCTGGGGGGGTGGCGGGTCAGGGGGGTGAGGTCAAAGAGGAGGCAGTGTCGCGGTGGAGCTCTTCTCCGAGTCCTGGACTCTCAGGCTTATATGCCCTACTCTCAGGCTTATCTGCCCTCGGCCGGCCCCTCGCTGATCACTGCCATGTAGCGATGGATGCCCGGCCGCCCGCACCTCCCCAACGGTGCTGCTGATTGCTGCTTGCTGCCACAGACATTTCTGGTGCTAGACAGCCAGGTAGAGGATGAGGCGCATTGACAAGCTCCAGCTCCAAGCTCTAAGTGCAAAATGTTTCTTAATATTTAGTCACCGTAAGAATTTTTGTAGGTCTATATACTGTATACTTCAAAGTGGTTAATTTTTTTCAGGAGCAAACTTAAGGCCCAAATCCAAAATTCTTAATTCCTCTTCAGTAAGAACTTCATCACTCAGATTAAAAATTCCACCACCTAATATTCTCTTCTTCTTTTTCTTCTTCCGTCCTCGTTTTCCTCTTGTCGATTTCCTCTTTCCATAAATCGCTGTTTTTGCTCTGGTTCCGTGTCTTCCTGATCCATCCATTTCTTGTATTTGTCCTTTGGCCCTGACCATGTAGATACCTGTAGTTTCCAGTGATTCTTTGGTCCCTGTTTGGATTTCTGGGGAATCCTGATCCTTTTTGCGTCCCCCCCATTCATCCGTTGACCTCTCCATCTCGGAACCCTGTATGGTACATGTTCGTTCCATCTCCCAGGGGGCCTCTCTCGTGGCCCCCCTGAGGAAATCCCCTTTCCTCTCTTTGTCCTCTCCCATACTGGAAGTTGCAATGGGGAGTGTAGGGTCCTCTCCTTGCAATGGGTGAGAATCTGTTATATGTAGGAATATTATATATTGGGGAGGCAGGAGATCTCTCAAAGGGGGGTCCATATATTCTCCTCTCCATGACTCTGGGTTGATGGTTTGGCGTTCTAAAAGGTCCTTCCCATCTGCTGCAAATCACCAGGCCCTTGGGTCTCAGTTCTTTCCATTTCTCCAACTAGGCTGTCATCCATAGAGATCTCATCAGACAATGTGCAGTGAAGAAAAACGTAAGGCGGGACTTGGTACACGTCGACATCAACGTAATTTCCGGCAGCTTCCAGTTTCTTTGCTTTGGTCTGTGGAACGCATGCCATCCAGACCGAGGACCTGGTTGACTGCAGTCATTTTTTGTGTGGGGCAGGTTGTTCTAGCCCAGTTTTTATCTATTGTAAAGTCCTTTTTCGTGATAAAGAAATAAATATACCTTTTGCCGGATTTACGCTATGGATGCCCATTTTTGATTACATGTGGATGCTGTTTTCATACATATTCTGTTCTGGAGTACTTACCGTTTTCTGGGAATACACTGTTTCACTGTTTGGAGATACTGTTTTCTACATGCTCTTTACCCCTGCAGGGGTTGGGGCTTCTAGTGAGTGCATATACTTGAGGGGGAGCACAAGAAGTCACCTTTTTTGATGCACTTGATCACTTTATAGCACAAGAAGTCACTTTATTTGAGGCACAGAAGAGGACATTAAGTTGCAATACTTGGAAATCAGCACCAGTCACTTTCATGAAATTATGAATATGAATATGCGACACTGAATTTTTTTCTATGTTATTGGTCTATGGACTTTTGTCATTTATACACAGTGACACATACACTGTATTCTTAGTCTGAAATACCAAATAGTTTCACAGTTGTCACTTTATTTTGCAATTCAGGATTCACTTTATATTATTAATATTGGTCATTGTATACTATATGTAGATGCATTTTGTTTGATGTGGTAAGAGAGTGTGTTTTTTCCACTCACTATCAGGTCTGCATTATATAGTTCAATATTTTCACTTTATATTCATTTTAAATCAGATGCACCCTCACCTTGTTTGAGGGACATTTAATTACATTTATTATTAGCAGCGCCAACATCCCCATTTCTCATTACATATTTCTTTGGACACCACTTAGTGGAGTCTCAATTGGGGAGGCTACAACTACATTTATACCTAAGCATGGATCTTTAGTTCTATATATAAATATATATATATATTCAATAAAATGTTGTTTGTAACAATTTTAGACGATAGATAATTGTTAACATTTTATGGGAGTAGCAGGGAGAAAGGAAGAAGTTCGGGTTTGTGACTACCATGGGTTGAAAGAGAACTTGTTCCCTGCTTGTTCCCGATTAACATTCCTGGTGAAATAATGTTGGATTTCGCTGGGGCGAATGATTTGTAACCACAATGCACTGTAAGTAATATCACAATGTCTGTACACAGTAAACAAGGCAAGGCTAAGGCCAAGACCCGATCATCCCAGGCTAGTCTGCAGTTCCCGTCGGTCATGTTTCACCATCTGCTCAGGAAGAGTAACTATGCGGATTTAAGGTCAATGGTCACTTTTTGCTGCTGTACCATTGTTGGAAAGCAACATGTTTTTATTTTAATGTCAGATGTTTCTGAACTGTGAAATCTGTTTACACCTAGCCTGGACACTGTTGGGGGTAGCCCGGGATGCCAGTAAAGCAGGTTTACCCAGCAGGGTGTGTGTAATGGAAGAATGCATGTCAGAACCTTCATCTGGAAAAAAGGATTCACGCATACCCCCTGGGGTATGGGGACAGATGAGCTTTGATTCAGACCACCTGGTGATGGGAAGAATAAAGTGCCTAATTGCCTGGCCTGCACCCAGCACATCAAAGGCCAACTGTTGCTGGAGTGCTAACCTGGGTCCAGAAGTTTGATAGTGATTAGGGATGAGCCGAACACCCCCCGGTTCGGTTCGCAAACCGAAAGTTTGCACGAACTTTAGAACCCCATTAAAGTCTATAGGACTCGAATGTTCAAAATTAAAAGTGCTAATTTTAAGGACTAATATGCAAGTTATTGTCTGAAAAAGGATTTGGGGACACGGGTCCTGCCCCAGGGGACATGTATCAATGCAAAAAAAAGTTTTAAAAATGTATATTTTTTCAGGAGCAGTGATTTTAATGATGCTTAAAGTGAAAAAAAAAGTGAAATATTCCTTTAAATATCATACCTGGGGGTGTCTATAGTATGCCTGTAAAGTGGCTCGTGTTTCCCATGCTTAGAACAATCCCTGCACAAAATGACATTTGCAAAGGAATAAAAGCCATTTAAAATTGCTTGCTGCTTTAATGTAATATCGGGTCCCGGCAATATGGATGAAAATCAGTGAGACAAACGGCATGGGTACCCCCCACCCCCCCAGTCTATTACCAGGCCCTTTGGGTCTTGTATGGATATTAAGGGGAACCCCGCACCCACATGAAAAAAAGGAAAGGCGTGGGGCGCCCAGGCCATATATACTCTGAACAGCAGTATACAGGTGGTGCAAAGAAGACAGGGACTGTAGGTTTGTTGTTAAGTAGAATCTGTTTGTAATTTTGAACTTTTAAGCTTTTTGGAACATAGGGAAGGGTTATCACCCCTGTAACATTTGTTTTGCTGTCTGTGCACCTCTTCAGAAGATTTCACCTCACTTTCTGTCCCAATGACAAATGTTTTTTGAATATTTGGGATTTTTAGTAAAACAAGGATTGGTGATAAAGCATCAGTGAAGAGGAGCGCAGGAATGAGCCCTGCTGCAAAGTATTGCATCAAAAATTGTAATTACACGCCCCTGTTAAACAGGGGTAGAAAAATTGGGCCTTGGCCACTGGTGGCGATGCCGAGAACCAAAAATGTTCTTACAAGCTATCAGCATGAAAATTGAGGAGGAAGAGGATTGTGACTCAGCATAACAGGATAGTCACTCAGCATCAGAATAGGCAGTCTTGAAGGGATCTTACATTAAAAAAAATCAATTGGTTACATCAGCATCAGGTGCTTGGTAGCTGGTGATCCAAGACTGATTTATTTTTATGAAGGTCAGTCGATAGACCGATTCGGTGGACAGGCGCACCCTGTGATCGGTTGCAAAGCCTCCAGCAGCACTGAATGTGCATTCCGAAAGAATGCTGGATGCAGGACAGGCCAGTAGGTCAACTGCATACTGTGCAAGCTCTGGCCAGTGATCCATCCTCAAGACCCAGTAACCCAGAGGATTTTCGGTGGGAAAGGTGTCCAAGTCTGATCTTGCCTCTAGGTAACCCTGCACCATGTGAATCAGACGCTGGCGATGGTTGCTGGAACCAATCAGACCTTGGGGCTGCGGACTAAAAAATTATCTGAACACATCGGTCAGACGGCCACCTTCTCCACCACTCCTTCTGTGACTGACCGAAGCCTCAGCAACACGTTGTCCAGGAGGACAAGGAGATTGTAACCTCCCAGGCTCTGAAAACATGTTGCACAAACTTTTCTGCAAGGCCTCCCAACGATGTTTCATCCTCTGCTCCCTCTGCGATGGCAAGATAAGGTCCACAACCTTACCCTTGTAACATGGATCAAGGAGGGTTGCCAGCCAGTAATCATCCCTCCCCTTGATACCACAAATACGAGGATCCTTCCGCAGGCTTTGCAGGATCAGGGAGTCCATGCAGCGTAGGTTTGCTGAGGCATTCAGGCCAGAGTCCTCTGAGTCACTAAGAATGACATGATCCTCAGCCACTTCCTCCCAGCCACGTACAAGTCCATGGGTTTCGTCAGACTGTAAATGATCCCTTGAAGACAGCTGCTGATGCTGAGTGCCAGGCTCCACCTCCATGCTGACACAATCCTCCTCCTCCTCTTCCTGTGTGATCGGCGGGCACGCAGGAACACTGTCTGGATAAAGGGGGCCTTGAGAGCTAAGGAAGTCCTCCTCTTCCTCCCTCTCTTCTGCCTCAAGTGCCCTGTCCATTATTCAATGCAGCATGTGCTCCAACAGGTGGACAAGAGGGACAGTGTCACTGATGCATGCACTGTCACTGCTCAACATCCTCATGGCCTCCTCAAATGGTGACAGGACAGTGCATGCAACTCTGATCATAGCCCACTGGCATGGGGAAGGAAAACAAGGTCCCCTGACCCTGTCCTGGTGCCATAGTTGCATAGGTACTCATTGATGGCCCTCTGCTGCATGTGCAGCCACTGCAGCATGGCCAACGTTGAGTTCCGCCTGGTGGGCATGTCCCAGATTAAGCGGTTCTTGGGCAGGTTAAATTCCTTTTGGAGGTCAGCCAGCTGAGCACTGGCATTATATGACCCGCAGATATGCACATAGACTTTCCTGGCCTGCCTCAGGACATCCTGTAAGCCCGGGTACCTGCCCAAGAACTGCTGCACCACCGAGTTAAGGATGTGAGCCAAACAGAGCACATGGGTCAGTTGTCCCTGTCGGAGGGCAGAGAGGAGGTTGGTGCCATTGTTGCAAACCACCATACATGGCTTAAGCTGGTATGGCATCAACCACCTTTGAACCTGCCCCTGCAGAGCTGACAGAATCTCTGCCCAGTGTGGCTCCTGTCCCCCAAGCACTCCAGCTCAAGCACCGCATGGCATCTTTTTGCCTGCGTGCCTACGTAGCCCCTTGAACGCCTAAGGAGCACCGCTGGTTCTGAGGACAAATCAGCACAGGAAGAGGCCATGGAGGAAGAATAAGAGGAGCGGGTGGAGGAGAGAGGTGTGGCAGAATCACCACTAGTAGAATTTTGGAGGCGTGGTGGTGGAACAACCTCCAACACTACTGCACCCTGTCCTGCATCCTTCCCAGCTGCCAGAAGAGTCACCCAGTACGCGGTGAAAGATAGGTAATGTCCCTGTCCATGCCTGCTGGACCATGAGTCAGCGGTAATATGCACCTTACCGCTTACCGCCCTGTCCAGCGAGGCCAAGACATTGCTTTCCACATGCTGGTAGAGAGCCGGAAGTGACTTCTATGAGAAAAAGTGGCGTTTGGGAACCTGCCACAGAGGAACCGCACATTCCACAAACTGACGGAAGGGGGCAGAGTCTACCAACTGAAAAGGCAGCAGTTGAAGTGCTAGCAATTTAGGCAAGCTAGCATTCAACTGCTGGGCGTGTGGATGGCTGGGAGCGAACTTCTTTGGGTGGTGCAGCAGCTGGGGCAGGGAAATTTGCCTGGTACAATCTGACATCGGTGTACCGATAGCAGATTGCCCACAAGTTCTTGGCTGTGACACACCTAATTCTAAACCTTCATTCCTCTCAGTGCAGGTTTCAGAGAGCACTGAAGGTATAGTGGGGTTGGAGATCCCAGCTGATGAGGAGCAAGGAGAGGTTCGCTTTGTTCTTTGGTGCGGGTCTTTTAGGTACGCTTGCAAACTAACTGCATGGCAGGTCAACATATGTCTGGTCAAGCATGTAGTGCCCAAGTGGGTGATGTTTTGGCCATGTGAGATATGCTTGAGACATATGTTGCAAATAGCAGTGGTGGGATCTGATGCATTCGTCTAAAAAAAGGCCCACACCATAGAACTTTTTGAATAACGCGCAGAGACAGCAGCGCCCTACACATGCAGAGCTCTGTGGTGTGATGCAGTTGGTGTGCTGCCCATAAGCTGGCGCCTGGAGGGCATCCTGCCTCATTGGAGATATGCCACCTCCTCTTCTCTCCTATCAGGCACCCACATGGAGTCAGTGACCTCATCATCCCCTCCCTCCTCATCACTGGAGAAAAGCTGGCAGTATGCTGCAGCTGGGGGAACATGACTGCCAGATTGCTGTCCTTCTTGGGCACCCCCTCTCTCTGGGCTCACGTTACTGCCTTCCTCTAGCTGGGTACCATCATCGGAGCCTTCAAAATGCAGGGCATCCTCCTGGAGCATGTACCCAACACTGTGGTCAAACAGTTCGGGGGACTCCTCAGGAGGACATGGTGGGGCTAGGGAAGAAGTGACTGATGCCATTGAGCCAAGGGAAGAGGCTGCTTTGACAGCTGTTTTGCCAGACAAAGTACCCTGAGCCTGCAGAAGAGAGGATGAGGAGGATGAGGACGGCTTGGTCATTCACTCTACCAAGTCTTCTGCATGTTGCGGCTCAACACAGCCAGCTGCCAAAAATAAGGACAAGCGTGTCCCATGGCCACATGCTGATGAGGATGTACCGTCTCCACGACCAGCACTGTTGTCTCTAGACACAGAGCCTGCTTGCCCTCTTTTATGGCTTATGACTGTCTGCCTCTCCTTGTTGGCCTTCCAGACATACTATTGGCCTGCAGTGACATGTAGCTGCACAAAGCTGGGATGTATATATATATACGGAAGCTAGCAGAATCAACTGCCTGCCTGTAGTATTATTAGTTATGAGAACACCAGCAATTGTCTTCAGGTAGCTTTAGGTGCACACTGTGCAGAGGACGCAGTACACTAACTGTAAATACTGCAGCTGCCTGCCTGTGGTACTAATAGGATCAGAAGAACACCACCAATTTTCTTCAGGTAGCTTTAGGTGCACACTGTTTAGAGGACACACTACACTAACTGTAAATACTGTAGATGCCTGCCTGTGGTACTAATAGGATTAGAAGAACACCACCAATTTTCTTTAGGTAGTATTAGGTGCACACTGTGCAGAGGACACAGTACACTAACTGTAAATACTGTAGCTGCCTGCCTGTGGTACTAATAGGATTAGAAGAACACCACCAATTTTCTTCAGGTAGCTTTAGGTGCACACTGTGCAGAGGACGCACTACACAAACTGTAAATACTGCAGCTGCCTGCGGTACTAATAGGATCAGAAGAACACCACCAATTTTCTTCAGGTAGCTTTAGGTGCACACTGTACAGAGGATGCACTACACTAACTGTAAATACTGCAGTTGCCTGCGGTACTAATAGGATCAGAAGAACACCACCAATTTTCTTCAGGTAGCTTTAGGTGCACACTGTGCAGAGGACACAGTACACTAACTGTAAATACAGCAGCTGCCTGCCTGTGGTATTAATAGGATCAGAACAACAACAATTGTCTTCAGGTAGCTTTAGGTGCACACTGTGCAGAGGATGCAGTACACTAACTGTAAATACTGCAGCTGCCTGCCTGTGGTACTAATAGGATCAGAAGAACACCACCAATTTTCTTCAGGTAGCTTTAGGTGCACACTGTTTAGAGGACACACTACACTAACTGTAAATACTGTAGATGCCTGCCTGTGGTACTAATAGGATTAGAAGAACACCACCAATTTTCTTTAGGTAGTATTAGGTGCACACTGTGTAGAGGACACAGTACACTAACTGTAAATACTGTAGCTGCCTGCCTGTGGTACTAATAGGATTAGAAGAACACCACCAATTTTCTTCAGGTAGCTTTAGGTGCACACTGTGCAGAGGACGCACTACACAAACTGTAAATACTGCAGCTGCCTGCGGTACTAATAGGATCAGAAGAACACCACCAATTTTCTTCAGGTAGCTTTAGGTGCACACTGTACAGAGGACGCACTACACTAACTGTAAATACTGCAGCTGCCTGCAGTACTAATAGGATCAGAAGAACACCACCATTTTTCTTCAGGTAGCTTTAGGTGCGCACTGTGCAGAGGACGCACTACATTAACTGTAAATACTGCAGCTGCCTGCGGTACAAATAGGATCAGAAGAACACCAGCAATTTTCTTCAGGTAGCTTTAGGTGCACACTGTGCAGAGGACGCACTACACTAACTGTAAATACTGCAGCTGCCTGCGGTACTAATAGGATCAGAAGAACACCCCCAATTTTCTTCAGGTAGCTTTAGGTGCACACTGTGCAGAGGATGCACTACACTAACTGTAAATACTGCAGCTGCCTGTGGTACTATTAGGATCAGAAGAACACCACCAATTTTCTTCAGGTAGCTTTAGATGCATACTGTGCAGAGGATGCATTACACTAACTGTAAATACTGCAGCTGCCTGCGGTACTAATAGGATCAGAAGAACACCACCAATTTTCTTCGGGGTAGCTTTAGGTGCACACTGTGCAGAGGATGCACTACACTAACTGTAAATACTGCAGCTGCCTGTGATACTAATAGGATAAGAAGAACACCACCAATTTTCTTCAGGTAGCTTTAGGTGCACACTGTGCAGAGGACGCACTACACTAATTGTAAAATACTGCAGCTGCCTGCGGTACTAATAGGATCAGAAGAACACCCCCAATTTTCTTCAGGTAGCTTTAGATGCACACTGTGCAGAGGACGCACTACACTAACTGTAAATACTGCAGCTGCCTGCGGTATTAATAGGATCAGAAGAACACCACCAATTTTCTTCAGGTAGCTTTAGGTGCACACTGTGCAGAGGAAGCACTACACTAACTGTAAATACTGCAGCTGCCTGTGGTATTAATAGGATCAGAAAAACACCACCAATTTTCTTCCGGTAGCTTTAGGTGCACACTGTGCAGAGGAAGCACTACACTAACTGTAAATACTGCAGCTGCCTGTGGTATTAATATGATCAGAAGAACACCACCAATTTTCTTTTGGTAGCTTTAGGTGCACACTGTGCAGAGGATGCACTACACTAATTGTAAAATACTGCAACTGCCTGCGGTACTAATAGGATCAGAAGAACACCACCAATTTTCTTCAGGTAGCTTTAGGTGCACACTGTGCAGAGGACACAGTACACTAACTGTAAATACTGTAGCTGCCTGCCTGTGGTACTAATAGGATCAGAAGAACACCACCAATTTTCTTCAGGTAGCTTTAGGTGCACACTGTTTTAGAGGACACACTACACTAACTGTAAATACTGTAGATGCCTGCCTGTGGTACTAATAGGATTAGAAGAACACCACCAATTTTCTTTAGGTAGTATTAGGTGCACACTGTGCAGAGGACACAGTACACTAACTGTAAATACTGTAGCTGCCTGCCTGTGGTACTAATAGGATTAGAAGAACACCACCAATTTTCTTCAGGTAGCTTTAGGTGCACACTGTGCAGAGGACGCACTACACAAACTGTAAATACTGCAGCTGCCTGCGGTACTAATAGGATCAGAAGAACACCACCAATTTTCTTCAGGTAGCTTTAGGTGCACACTGTACAGAGGACGCACTACACTAACTGTAAATACTGCAGCTGCCTGCAGTACTAATAGGATCAGAAGAACACCACCATTTTTCTTCAGGTAGCTTTAGGTGCGCACTGTGCAGAGGACGCGCTACACTAACTGTAAATACTGCAGCTGCCTGCAGTACTAATAGGATCAGAAGAACACCACCATTTTTCTTCAGGTAGCTTTAGGTGCGCACTGTGCAGAGGACGCACTACACTAACTGTAAATACTGCAGCTGCCTGCGGTACTAATAGGATCAGAAGAACACCAGCAATTTTCTTCAGGTAGCTTTAGGTGCACACTGTGCAGAGGACGCACTACACTAACTGTAAATACTGCAGCTGCCTGCGGTACTAATAGGATCAGAAGAACACCCCCAATTTTCTTCAGGTAGCTTTAGGTGCACACTGTGCAGAGGATGCACTACACTAACTGTAAATACTGCAGCTGCCTGTGATACTAATAGGATAAGAAGAACACCACCAATTTTCTTCAGGTAGCTTTAGGTGCACACTGTGCAGAGGACGCACTACACTAATTGTAAAATACTGCAGCTGCCTGCGGTACTAATAGGATCAGAAGAACACCCCCAATTTTCTTCAGGTAGCTTTAGGTGCACACTGTGCAGAGGACGCACTACACTAACTGTAAATACTGCAGCTGCCTGCGGTACTAATAGGATCAGAAGAACATCACCAATTTTCTTCAGGTAGCTTTAGGTGCACACTGTGCAGAGGAAGCACTACACTAACTGTAAATACTGCAGCTGCCTGTGGTATTAATAGGATCAGAAAAACACCACCAATTTTCTTCCGGTAGCTTTAGGTGCACACTGTGCAGAGGAAGCACTACACTAACTGTAAATACTGCAGCTGCCTG
This sequence comes from Aquarana catesbeiana, assembly GCF_042186555.1. Classification (NCBI taxonomy): domain Eukaryota; kingdom Metazoa; phylum Chordata; class Amphibia; order Anura; family Ranidae; genus Aquarana; species Aquarana catesbeiana. The sequence goes on from NC_133327.1 coordinate 21,853,529, forward strand.
TGGTATTAATAGGATCAGAAGAACACCACCAATTTTCTTTTAGTAGCTTTAGGTGCACACTGTGCAGAGGATGCACTACACTAATTGTAAAATACTGCAACTGCCTGCGGTACTAATAGGATCAGAAGAACACCACCAATTTTCTTCAGGTAGCTTTAGGTGCACACTGTGCAGAGGACACAGTACACTAACTGTAAATACTGTAGCTGCCTGCCTGTGGTACTAATAGGATTAGAAGAACACCACCAATTTTCTTCAGGTAGCTTTAGGTGCACACTGTGCAGAGGACGCACTACACAAACTGTAAATACTGCAGCTGCCTGCGGTACTAACAGGATCAGAAGAACACCACCAATTTTCTTCAGGTAGCTTTAGGTGCACACTGTGCAGAGGATGCACTACGCTAACTGTAAATACTGCAGCTGCTGCGGTACTAATAGGATCAGAAGAACACCACCAATTTTCTTCAGGTAGCTTTAGGTGCACATTGTGCAGAGGACGCACTACACTAACTGTAAATACTGCAGCTGTCTGCAGTACTAATAGGATCAGAAGAACACCCCCAATTTTCTTCAGGTAGCTTTAGGTGCGCACTGTGCAGAGGACGCACTACACTAACTGTAAATACTGCAGCTGCCTGCGGTACTAATAGGATCAGAAGAACACCCCCAATTTTCTTCAGGTAGCTTTAGGTGCACACTGTGCAGAGGATGCACTACACTAACTGTAAATACTGTAGCTGCCTGCCTGTGGTACTAATAGGATTAGAAGAACACCACCAATTTTCTTCAGGTAGCTTTAGGTGCGCACTGTGCAGAGGACGCACTACACTAACTGTAAATACTGCAGCTGCCTGCTATACTAATAGGATCGGAAGAACACCACCAATTTTCTTCAGGTAGCTTTAGGTGCACACTGTGCAGAGGACGCACTACACTAACTGTAAATACTGCAACTGCCTGCGGTACTAATAGGTTCAGAAGAACACCACAAATTTTCTTCAGGTAGCTTTAGGTACACACTGTGCAGAGGACACACTACACTAACTGTAAATACTGCAGCTGCCTGCGGTACTAAAAGGATCAGAAGAACACCACCAATTTTCTTCAGGTAGCTTTAGGTGCACACTGTGCAGAGGACGCACTACACTAACTGTAAATACTGCAGCTGCCTGCGGTACTAATAGGATCAAAAGAACACCACCAATTTTCTTCCGGTAGTTTTAGGTGCACACTGTGCAGAGGATGCACTACACTAACTGTAAATACTGCAGCTGCCTGCGGTACTAATAGGATCAGAAGATCACAACCAATTTTCTTCAGGTACTGTAGGTTTAGGTGCACACTGAGGACGTACTACACTAATTGTAATTACTGTAGCTAATAGGACTAAAAGGATCAGAAGAACACCAGCAATTTTCTTCAGGTAGCTGTAAATACTGTAAAAACACCTGCCTGCCTGCTATAGATATAGATATATATAGATATCTATATCTATAGATATAGATATAGATATCTATATATACATACAACACCTAGGATGCATATATATACACAATACACTGTAAGTGCAGCTAGCTGACTCGCCTTACTACTCTATCTAACTTAAATCAAATGACACTGTCTCTCTGTCTATCTCTCCGCCACAGCAACACACTACACAAGGCCACCACGCAGGCGGCCTTGTATAGTGTGGGGCGTGTACTAAACCCCCTGAGCCATAATTGGCCAAAGCCACCCTAGATTTGGCCAATTACTGCTCTCTGTACAGACGGCGCTGTGATTGGCCAAGCATGTGGGTCATATTGCATGCTTAGCCAATCATCAGCCAGCAATGCACTGCGATGCTGCAGTGAATTATGGGCCGTGACGTGCCACTCGAATTTGGCTCAAACAGCCCATAGCGTTCAAAATTCGACGAATGGTCGAACATGTGATGTTCGAGTCCAACATGGGTTAGACTCGAACTCGAAGCTCATCCCTAATGGTGATATAGCAGTGCCCCCTACTGGAGACCATAACATGCTTCCTGGAAGATGTTCAGGGAAGAGTATCCTTCCTGGTGATTAGGAAGGACGGCCTCTTTTGGAGTCTCATTGGACAGAGAACTACACAGGCAGGCAGAGGGTGTTTGTGTGGGGTGTGTCTGGGGGCACTTTAAAAGGTAATCGCCAGCTAGAGTTCTTTCTCTTTTCCTATTGAGCCCAGCCAGGATACAGAATACTGAGGAGGACCTTACGTAAAGTATCATCTATGTTCTTTTTGTTTTATATGCTTTGTAGTATTCGTTTAGTGTTTTATGTTAGCATTTCTACTTTCTTTGTAAGCACATGACCTTTATTATTTAACCACTTCAGCTCTGGAAGGTTTTACGCCCTTCCTGACCAGGCCATTTTTTGTGATATGGCACTGCGTCGCTTTAACTGACTATTGCGCGGTCATGCGATGCTGTATCCAAACAAAATTGATCTCCTTTTTTTCCCCACAAATAGAGCTTTCTTTTGGTGGTATTTAATCACCTCTGCCGTTTTTATTTTTTGTGCTATAAAAAAAACCCGACAATTTTGAAAAAAAAACAATATTTTATACCTTATGCTATAAAACATATCCAATGAAATAATGTAAAAAATCAAATTTCTTCATCAGTTTAGGCCAATTTGTATTCTGCTACATGTTTTTAGTAAAAAATAAAATCCCAATAAGCGTATATTTATTGGTTTGTGCAAAAGTTATTGCATCTACAAACTATGGATAGATTTATGGACTTTTAGTTTTTTTATTGTTTTTATTCGTATGGGCAATGATCAGTGATTTTTAGCAGGACTGCAACATTGCAGCGGACAAATCGAACACTAAGTGCCACTTTTTGGAGACCAGTGACACCAATATAGTGATCAGTGCTAAAAAAATTGCACTGTCACTGTATAAATGACACTGGCAGGGAAGGGGTTAACATTACGGGCGATCAAAGACTTAAGTGTGCTCCTAGGAAGTGCTTTCTAACTGTGGGGGGGGGGGGGATGCTGTAACTGGAGGAAAACAGATATCTGTGTTCCTGCTTAGCAGGAACACAAGATCTCCATTTTCCTCCCTCACAGAGCGGCGGTCTGCCATGTTTACAAGGATTGACCACCATTTCACCTCTCCTGTGAACGATCGCCGGGTCCCTGTGGCCACCGGACCCGTTGATTGGCTCCCACTGTGTCCAATCACAGTGGGAGCGGGGCTCCAGTGGCGTGCGTGCATGCACATCCCAGAGCCGAGAAGAGGAATCGCATACAGTACGCGATTTTGCGCTTAAGGGCCACCATGCCGCATTATATGTACGTGGGGCGGTTGGATTAAGCAATGTGTTTATTTTTATAGCTAACATTGTTATTACATCCTCACCATAAACCTTATCAGAGCTTTAATAGACTAGCTAATTATAGGAATAGACAGGATAACACATACGGTATTTATAATAAATCGGGGGGGAATCCAAAACCACCCCATATTTATTTCACCTGTCCATAGAAACTTTTCTTTTTTGCTGTTAGGCTCGGTTCACACTGGGACGACTTGGGATCCGACTTGTAAGCCCTCATGTCGCCCCAAGTCGCCCCAGAAAGAGATTCACATTACAGTGCATGGGAGCGTCTTAATAGACACTACTGAAGTCGCTCCGACTTCAGAGCGTACTCCCTGTACTACTTGGATCCGACTTGGTAGGCGACCTGTACCATAGAAATCAATGGAAGTCGCCTCCAAGTCGGATCTCTCTCTACAGTCAAGCGACTTTGCAGGGAAAAAATGTAGTTTGCCCAGGCAAACCCCTCCCTCCCAGAGAGCTGATTATCCTGTTATTGGCCACAGCCAAAGTCGCCTGTCCTGGAGGCGACTTGAAGTCGCGTTGTAATTTGCTTAAAGTCGCGCTGAAGTCGCGCTGAAGTCGCGTTGAAGCCGCGTTGAAGTCGCCGTACAAAGTCGCGCTGAAATCGTGTTGCCCCTGTGTGAACCGAGCCTAAGGCTTTTTTTTTTTTAAACAATGGGCGTTTTTCTTTTAGGGCGGCCAGTACTTTTTTTTCTTTGGGGGAGGGGGGGTGTTGTTTTTAATTTTATACTTATTAAAAAGTGAGCTTTTATTTCAGGGGTATTATTCTGGAGTTTTCATTTGTTGGGGTATTTTTATTTATTTATTTTTTGTTTATTTTCCTAATTAGCTAACCACTTGAGCTCGGGAAGGTTTTACCTTTTTTTTGTGCCATTGTGCTACTTTAACATTCAATTGGGTGGTCCTGCAATACTGTATGCAAATTAAATTTATATATCTACAAATAGAGCTTTCTTTTAGTGGTATTTGATCACTACAGAGTTTCTTTTTTTTTTTTGCGATATAAATGAAAAAGAGACCCAAAATTTTGAAAAAAAAATATTTAGGCCAAAATGTATTCTGCTACATGTCTTTGGTTAACAATAAAATCCCAATATATGTATATTAGCTGGTTTGTGTGAAATCTATAGCATCTACAAACTATGGTATCTATACAGCATACTGGAATTTATCCAGCTATGACTCTATGCTATTAATAGTGGTGATCAGCGACTTATAGTGGGACTGTGATAGTGTGGAGCGGCCACCTGGCGCTATCTGACGCTGGCTTTGAGGTACAGTAACTGACACTGAGATCAATAGTGATCAGTGATAATAATATGCACTGTCACTGTACTAATGACACTGGCTGGGAAGGGGCTAACATCTAGGGGCAATCAAAGGGTTAACTGTGTGCCTAACAATGTGTAATGTGTGTAATGTGTGCTGCTTTTACTTAACTATCTGTATTTGCCAGATCGCTGTTCATAGCACACAGAGTTTTGTGTTTTGGTAAACACAGAACTCTGTGTATGATTGGCCACAGCTGATCAGCGGACTTCAGCCAAAAACATTGGCTGGAATCAGGTTCCAAACTCGTGCTATGTCCAGTAATGTGCGCACCCCGAACCCGTAAGAAAGCCTCAACATACAGGTATGTTGCCTGCTGGAGCTACCGCCCACTCGCAGTATAATTACTGTGGTTCAATGGCAAATGGTCATACTGCTTTTTTTTGCTTTTTTTTATGCAAGACTTTTTTTTTTTTTTAAAAATGAACTTTTGTTTTAGTGGTTGGGGGTTTCTTTTTTTTTGTTACCTTTATTTTACATTGACTGGGCCTTTTTAAAATTTGGGGTGCTCAAAGCCCAGCATCATCTATATCAATATATCTATATCAATCTATAGCATTGGATGACCGAGCAATCAGATGTTCCGATCTGCAATCTGATTCTATAGCAGCAGAGGAGTGTCGGGAGAGTGGAACCGAGCGAGCAAGGGGCTCGTTACATTAACTTATACTGTGTAAGAGTCTATGCCATTATATTTTAATAAATATGTTTTAGACCTGACATACTACACTATTGGAGGTTCTTTTCTCCCCCTTTGTTTCCTCTCTTACACGGAGGTACCTCCGTGCACTATGTGATTGGACCACACACAGCTCCATCCTGAGAAGGAATACTGCTCAATATACCACCTAGAGAGACCTGATTTACCATCCAGGGAAACCAAGGGATCCCCCTAGTGGTGACTGCATGCTATTGTTAATATTGAGGTAAGAGTACTGGGAGACCAGACTGAAAAGGAAGCTACAACAGGATTATTGTGAACAATTACCTGAACCTATTTCAACAACAACAGAACCCCATCACCCCTCATTTTACTACAATATATAGTGGACTTTTTATCACTATTTTGGTTTGAAATTCAAAGTGATTTTTATTTTAGATTTTTTATTTTAGATTTTTTATATAATTTTTGTATATATATTTTTTATTACACTTCTACCCACACCGGGGTTTATACACTTAATTTACTTTATTTGCACCAGGCCAGTTACATTTATGCACATTATATTAAGAACACTGTGAGATTTTACACGGTGAAAGCGGAATTTATATTTTACAAATTTCAATGTAAATCATTATAAATGTTCTTCTGAAGTGTATAGGTTAATATATTTAGAATTACTTATCACTATTTGCACGAAATCACTTTATCAATATTTACTGTTTAGTGTTGTGTGTTACACTTATAGATTTTGCTGCATTTTATTTATTTTTTATTTTTACTACACACTTATTACACTCACTATTGCATAGTAGCGCAAAAGCACTTTAATATTATTAAACTGAATACAGTGTATATATATATATATATATATATATATATATATATATATATATATATACATACAACACCTGGGATGCATATATATACACAATACACTGTAAGTGCAGCTAACTGACTGACTGTCCTGCCTAATCTATCTAGCGCAAATGAAATGACACTGTCTCTCTCTCTGTCTCTAAGCACGCCGGAACACATTACACAGGGCCACCGTGCAGGCGGCCTTATATAGTGTGGGGCGTGTTCTAAACCCCTTGAGCCATAATTGGCCAAAGCCACCCTGGCTTTGGCCAATTACAGCTCTCTCTACTGATGGCGCTGTGATTGGCCAAGCATGCGGGTCATATTGCATGCTTAGCCAATCATCAGTCAGCAATGCACTGCGATGCCGCAGTGAATTATGGGCCGTGACATGCCACGTGAATTTGGCTTGAACGGCCCATATCGTTCGCAATTCGACGAACGGTCGAACAGACGATGTTCGAGTTGAACATGGGTTTGACTCAAACACGAAGCTCATCTCTAGTACAGAGTGGCACGAGTGCCTATAAGTCTTGCTAGCAACAGGGAAGGTGTCCACGCTGGGCACGTGAAGTTGTCAGAAGGCTCCAGTAGCAGGGAAGCTGGTACGCAGCTGGTAGGCAGCAGACTGAGGCAGGCTGGTGCTGGCAGCAGCGGGCAGCTAAGACTGCTGCTCACAGCAGACTGTAGGTCAGATGGAATAGCAGGGTGGTAGGCAGGCACTTGTGACAGCAGGCAGAGTAGCAGAGTCAGGCAGGCTGGGTTATACACAGACAGGATAGATCGGGTAGAGGGCACAGGCAGGTGTGTGGTAAGGAAACAAGCCAGGTCTGGATCGGTGGAGCAGGAGCCAATAGCAGACAGAAGTGGCGATCAGGAGACAGGCCAAGGTCAGTGCAGGCGGAGTTCAGAGAGTGGTCAAGACAAGCCGGGTCAGCAACTGGATTCAGAAAACAGAAATACAGGGTCACAGGATACACAGGGGGCTGAAGACATAGCAGCACTGATCCTGAGCACTGGCCCAGTTTAAATAGCCAGTTTGGTGCCAACATCTGTCACAGGTGCACGTGAGCGCCGACGAGCATGGGTATACATGAGTGCATGGGCCAATACCCAATTCCTGAAAGCACGAAAGGGAACATGTATTAGCCCGTGCACAGAAGTCCATCCAGAGGAGCCATGCAGTCCATTGGCATGCCATTCCTTACACAGTTCCTATAAAAAGTATTCACCTTGTGAAAGCTTCTATATTTTATAAAACATTGAATCGTGTTTGTTTGCTGACCTACTGATCCTGAATTTGCCTCCTAGCTACACTATATTACCAAAAGTATTGGGACACCTGCCTTTATACCCACTTGAACTTTAATGGCATCCCAGTCTTAGTCCATAGGGTTCAATATTGAGTTTGCACACCCTTTCCAACAATAACAGCTTCAACTCTTCTGGGTTTAGGAGTGTGTCTATGGGAATGTTTTAGCCAAGTCTCATTTTATCCAATGCCATTTATGAGGTCAGGCACTGATGTGGACGAGAAGGCCTGGCTCACAGTCTCCGCTCAAATTCATCCCAAAGGTGTTCTATCAGGTTGAGGTCAGGACTCTGTGCAGGCCAGTCATGTTCCTCCACCCCAACCTCACTCATCCATGTCTTTATGGGCCTTGCTTTGTGCACTGGTCCAAATTATTTGGTGGAGGGGGATTATGGTGTGGAGTTGTTTTTCAAGGTTGGGCTTGGCCCCTTAGTTCCACTGAAGGGAACTCTTAAGGTGTCAGCATACCAAGACATTTTGGACAATGTCATGCTCCCAACTTTGTAGGAAAAGTTTAGGGATGGGCCCTACCTGTTCTAACATCACTGCACACCAGTGCACAAACAAGGTCCATAAAGACATGGGTGAGTGAGTTTGGGGTGGAGGAACTTGACTGGCCTGCACAGAATCCTGTCCTCAACCTGATAGAACACCTTTGGGATGAATTAGAGCAGAGACTGTGAGCCAGGCCTTCTCGTCCACATCAGTGCCTGACCTCACAAATGCGCTTCTGGAAGAATGGTCAAACATTCTTATAGACACACTTCTAAACCTTGTGGACAGCCTTCCCAGAAGAGTTGAAGCTGTTATAGCTGGAAAGGGTGGGCCAACTCAATATTGAACCCTACGGACTAAGACTAGGATGCTATAAAGTTCATGTGTGTGTAAAGGTAGGTGTACCAATACTTTTGGTAATATAGTGTACTTATAAGGCCTAGGTCCTAAAGAAGGAGGACTTTAAGCCCCCGAAATGTGTTGTCTTGGTTTTAATTAATACCAACTACAGTTGAGCAAAAGGTTTGGGCCGAGCATAAATTTGGGCCGAACATTGACTGTTAGCCCATTTGACGGACATTGGCTGTTTGACCGTTTGTTTGGCGCGTCGAATGACCACAATGCACTGTGCCATTGCACAGTGCATTGGAAGCCCTGATTGGCTAAAGTAATGAAAGCTTTTCCCAATCAGGGCACAGAGGACTGTCAGAGCCATGATTGGAGAAAGTAATGATGACTCTGTCCAATCATGGCTCATTGCTTAGTCCTGGCCCACACTATAAAAATATTCTCCCCATAGCGGCCATTTGCAGTGTGATATTGGTGTGGGGAGAGATAGAATAGGATAGAGATATAACAGGGCTCTGTTCAGTGCTACTAGCGAGTTAGTGTGCTATAGAATACTATAGTGACTCTATTGTCAGTGTAGAATATCAGTTTAGTGTGAATCTAGTTATAGTTCAGTATGAGTGTAGTGTGCTATAGAATACTATAGTGACTCTATTGTCAGTGTAGAATATCAGTTTAGTGTGAATCTAGTGATAGTTCAGTATGAGTGTAGTGCGGCCATTCATTTTTACTTTAGTGTCAGTTTTTGTGAGTGTAGTGTCAGTTTAATTTGCCAGGGCAGGTTTCCTGCAGTATATATCAGTGCATTACTGCACATTTAGCGCAGTATAGATCAGTGCACTACTGCGTGTTTAACGCAGTATGTACAGTATCAGTGCGTTACTGTACGCTTAACGCAGTATATATCAGTGCGCTACTGCACATTTCACGCAGTATTCGTCAGTGCATTACTGCACGTTTAATGCAGTATATATCAGTGCATTACTACACGTTTAACGCAGTATATATCAGTGTGTTACTGCACATTTAAAGCAGTAGATTTGAGTGTGTTACTGCACATTTAACGCAGTATATCTGAGTGCAATGCTGCACATTTAACGCAGTATACAGTCTTCAAAAAGTGAGTACACCCCTCGCATTTTTGTAATATTTTATTATATCTTTTCATGTAACAACACTGAAGAAATAACACTTTGCTACAATGTAAAGTAGTGAGTGTACAGGTTGTATAACAGTGTAAATTTGCTGTCCCCTTAAAATAACTCAACACACAGCCATTAATTTCTAAACCGCTGGCAACAAACGTGAGTACACCCCTAAGTGAAAATATTCACATTGGGCCCAATTAGCCGTTTTCCCTTCCCGGTGTCATGTGACTCGTTAGTGTTACATGGTCTCAGTTGTGAATGGGGAGCAGGTGTGTTAAATTTGGTGTTATCGCTCTCACTCTCTCATACTGGTCAATGGAAGTTCAACATGGCACCTCATGGCAAAGAACTCTCTGAGAATCTGAAAAAAAGAATTATTGTTCTACATAAAGATGGCCAGGGCTATAAGAAGATTGCCAAGACCCTGAAACTGAGATGCAGCACAGTGGCCAAGACCATACAGCGGTTTAACAGTACAGGTTCCACTCAGAACAGGCCTCGCCATGATCGATGATGCTCGCCATGATCAAAGTTGAGTACAAGTGCTCAGCGTCATATCCAGAGGTTGTCTTTGGGAAATAGACGTATGAGTGCTGCCAGCATTGCTGCAGAGGTTGAAGGGGTGAGGGGTCAGCCTGTCAGTGCTCAGACCATACTCTACACTACATCAAATTGCTCTGCATGGCTGTCATCCCAGAAAGAAGCCTCTTCTAGAGATTTTGCACAAGAAAGCCCTCAAACAGTTTGTTTAAGACAAGCCGACTAAGGACATAGATTGCTTTAACCATGTCCTTTGGTCTGATGAGACCAAGATAAACTTATTTGGTTCAGATGGTATCAAGCGTGTGTGGCAGCAACCAGGTGAGGAGTACAAAGACAAGTATGTCTTGCCTACAGTCAAGCATGGTGGTGGGAGTGGTGGGAGTGTCATGGTCTGGGGCTTCATGAGTGCTGCTGGCACTGGGGAGCTACCGTTCATTGAGGGAACCATGAATGCCTGTTTAACATATTGAAGCACAGCATGATCCCCTCCCTTTGGAGACTGGGCCGCAGGGCAGTTTTCCAACATGATAATGGCCCCAAACACAACTCCAATACGACCACTGCCTTGCTAAAGAAGCTGAGGGTAAAGGTGATGGACTGGCCAAGCATGTCTCCAGACCTAAACCCTATTGAGCATCTGTAGGGCATCCTCAAATGGAAGGTGGAGGAGCGCGTGGTTTCTAACATTCACCAGCTCTGTGATGTCGTCATGGAGGAGTGGAGGACTCCATTGGCAACCTGTGATGCTCTGGTGAACTCCATGCCCAAGAGGGTTAAGCTAGTGCTGGAAAATAATGGTGGCCACACAAAATATGGACACTTTGGGCCCAATTTGGACATTTTCACTTAGGGGTGTACTCACTTTTGTTGCCAGTGATTTAGACATTAATGGCTGTGTTTTAAGTTGTTTTGAGGGGACAGCAAATTTACACTGTTATAGAAGCTGTAAGCTCACTACTGTACATTGTAGCAAAGTGTCATTTCTTCAGTGTTGTCACATGAAAAGATATAATAAAATATTTATAAAAATGTGAGGGGTGTACTCACTTTTGTGAGATACTGTATATCAGTGCATTTCTGTATGCTTAACGCAGTATATATCAGTGCGTTACTGCATGTTTATTGCAGTATATATCAATGCGCTACTGCACGTTTAACGCGGTATATTTGAGTGCATTACTGCACGTTTAATGCAGTATATATCAGTGCGTTACTATATGCTTAACGCAGTACATAACAGTGCTTTACTGCACGTTTAACGCAGAATATATCAGTACATTACTGAATGTTTAACGCTGTATATTTCAGTGGATTACTGCATGTTTTACTGCAGTATATTATAGTGTATCCTTAGAGTGTGTCTGTGTAGTGAGTACTTAAGTTAAAGTGCACCAAACACCACACTGATTAAAGTGCATCCATGTACACATCTTTATTACATTCTGTTAATAAGCGCCCTCCTCCCATCATGTCTGGGAGGCCAACAAGGAGAGGAAGACTTTCCTATGGAACTGTGAGGGGACCAGCAGCGTATGTGTCCATGGGCAAAGGTGGTCTGTCTTCAGGCAGGGCATCATTTCCTCTGTTTACTCATGTTGCCCATGCCATCCAGTCACAGCATGCAGAGGCCAATGAACTCAATAACCCTAAACTTTTCCAGGCAGAATTATAAAAAAATCCCCACTCCACCTGAGTCCCACAGTCCACTGGGACCTGTAGTTCATTTGCCATTCACAGTACAGCGATCCTTCTCTCTGCAGATTACATCTCCAAGGGTGCAGAGTAGCAGCCGGCCCTCCCGTTCCCCATGATTTTCCAGAGCAACACTGCTTGAGAGCGGGAGGGGAACCCTCACACACACACACATACACAGTCCGCCTGTTGCTGCTGTGCTCTGTTCATGCATGCACCAGTGGTGGGAAAGATGAATGATTAGCTATAGCCATAGGTGTGCGCAGCCTCTTGCATTAGGGTGTGCACCCCAAAGCTCAAATACATATGCATGTGTATATGTACTGATGGTGTCAGTAGGGCAGTGGACAGTGTAATTTTGTTTATTTTATTTAAAAAAAAATAATTTTCTTTTATAACAGTTTTTTGGGGGATGAAATATCAGTGGTCTAAACAGGGGGGAATATGCACCACACAAGGCGATAAATAGCCAGTGGCACCCAGGTACACATACCTTGTTTTAGAGCCAGAGACATCATCAATAGGTGCTAGTACTTTTCGGTGCGTTCTGTAAACAAAAAGCTGTGGTAACGCCTAACCCCCCCCACCACCACCACCACCATATGATGCTAAGCATCTATGATTGAAAAAATGTAAATCCGACCAATTAAAGAGTGGGCCAGGGATAGTAAAACTGGGGAGGAAAGAGGTGGATGATGCCGGACATCCTTTAACCAGAAAATGCTGCAAAATCAGAGGCAGTTGCAGTACAGGAGATTAACCCTTTCCCGCTGACTGTAAGCATAAATTCGTATCTCACTTTGTGCTGGGAGTGCACTGCACAGCACCCTCCCAGCACAGAGATTGGGCTCTACAAAGAATCGGGACCCAGGACTCCCATTTCCCAGTCATCTGATCTCTGCGATAGGCTCTGATCGGCTAACACGGTGATCAGTCACTGCGAGCCCGCCCCTGTGTTCACTTCCTCTTCTGAATGAAGGAAACGATACATTGTATATTTCTCTGAGATTATAGGCCACACCCACCCACACAAATACCTTACCCAACAACCATAAATATATTAAAGAGAACAAGAAATTATGACAAATAATGGCCTTAAAGCATTTATCAAAATTGACAAAAATCAAACTTTATTATTACAGAACCATATTCAACATAACATCAATACAATCATTCAGTTATTAGAACTTGAGCAATATAATACCACTTAAATTAGAATATAAACGTCCCCCCAGATATCCAGGGCGACCCATCCACATAGAAGTGCACACGACTTGGGCGGGAGAGCGGGAGCTCTTCAGCTGGACGAGTCAAAGTGGGAGTCCGAGCCTCTGCATGAATGTTATGAAGAGTTTTATAAGCTTTTAGCAGGGGCCAATATTTTTTAATAATATGCTCCACCTACTTATGTTGGACGCTATAATTCATTATCAGGGGAATATCATGGCTCGGTGTACAATCCTTATCCCTATCTTGGATCAGCAAATTCCTTGGCATCTGGTAGACTTCCTGTATTTTGTCTTCGATAAATTCTTTGTTATAACCTTTAGCCTCAATTTTTTTCCTATCCAATGTGCCTGTGCAAGATATTCATTATGGTCAGAACAATTCCTTCTCAGCCTTATCATCTGTCCCTTCGGAATATTTATGAGCCATGGCTCATGATGACAGCTGTCAATCGGTATATAACTGTTTCTTTCTACAGGTTTAAAGAAAGTTTTAGTACTTATAACCCCATTGTCTATTTTTATCTCTAGATTCAAAAAATGAACAACCTTATCACTAATTTCATACGTGAGCTTAATATTCTTCTGGTTGTCATTCAGCAGATCAAACAACTGGATTAAACTTTTCTCATCTCCTTTCCATATTACAATGCAGTCATCAATAAACCTTTTATATAATATCAAGTTTTCTAGCATGTCAGAATATATGGCTTGTTCCTCCCATCTAGCCATAAAAATGTTAGCAACACTTGGTGCATACTTGGCACCCATCCCAATGCCATTTAATTGTCTATAGTATTCTGCATTATACCAGAAGTAATTATGCTGTAGCCCAAAGGCTAAGCATCTCAAGACAAATCTTCTTTGTTTAGAGATAAGATTACTGAATTTTTCCATGGCCCATTTAGATGCCTGAATCGCATCATCATGATCTATCACTGTATATAAAAAAGCAACATCTGCTGTTACAATTAGATATTTGTCTTCTGGTCTTAAATCAACATTGTTTAGAATTTGGATCAAATGTTTGGTGTCCCTGAGATAAGCACTAGTGTTGGATACCAGCAGTTGCAAATACTTATCAACATATTCTCCCTGTCTAGCATTTATGGACTGGATGCCATTTATTATAGGTCTGCCTGGTGGTTGTTTTGAATTTTTATGTATTTTTGGCACCGTGTAGATAATGGGTACTCTAAATGTATCCGGTATTAGATACTTTGATTCCTTTTTAGTTAAGATGTTTTTTGAGCTACCTTTTAATATTAGACCTGCTAATTCGCATTTGTATTCTTTTGTAGGATTTCCCTTGAGCTTTATGTATGTATTAGTGTCACATAGTTGACCTGATAGTTCTTTATTATAATAGTCCTCGGATAACACAACAATTGCCCCTCCTTTGTCCGCAGGCCTAACTACAATTTCCTTATTTTCTTCTAACTGTTTTATTCCTGTTTTCATAATATGAGATTCGTTCATTCTTTTTATTTTCAACTGATCCAGTTCCTGAGTTACCATTTTGTTAAACACTTCAATATGTTCATTATTCTGAACAGGGGGGATTGAACAACGATTTGTTTCTAAGATTACTGTGTGCAATTCTGCCTGATGTTTCTATTCTTCCGGTTTGAGTAGTAGGGACCTTGTTTAACATATTACTTTATGTTAAGTTTTCTAGTGTACTTCTGAATGTCGACGTACATCTCAAATTTATTTAGGTTTCTTTAAGGGGCATATTTATGTCCTTTGTCTAGTGTAATTAGCTCAGCTCTTGTTAATTCTATTCCACTTATATTGTAAATGACCTCTCCTACTGCTCTTTTTTTCTTTATTATTTTGAATCCTCCTCGGCATCCCCTTTTTTGTCTAGGCTTCTTACTTGTACCATTCTGTCTTGCCGTGGAGGAGTATTCTCGCTCCTGCGATATTCTAAAAAAGAACGCATGTGTTCCCCATCTCTATATTTCCTTAACGATTCATACCTGTTTTGGGTGTGTATCGGACTTCTCCTTGGTTCATAATAATATTGATCATATTGAGTATGATTTTGATGTTGAGGATAATCTCTTGATTCACTCCTATTGGGATTCTGATGGTAATCTCTTGATTCGCTCCTATAGGGGTTCTGAAGGTAATAATTCCCTTGTTTTCCATTCATTTGATTCCTTACATTTCCATTATGGTAATGGGGTGAGTGGCCATCATGGTTATGAGGTGAATTATAGGGTCTCTGATTTTTTCTATTGCCATTATTTTTCCAATAGGGTCTTCTTGGTGATTTGTTTTTGTTTTTATTTTTCCACCATGGTTTTGGGGTTGTTGGTCCATTGTCTTCCCTATATATTCTTTCTTGTTCAGTCTCTTTTTCCTTTCTTGATGTGTCCGGAGTTCTAGGTCTTCTTTCCGGGGTTCTATATCCCGGCTCTTTCCTTGGGGTGACAATCCTAACTTCTCTATCAGGAGATGAGGTGGTTGACCCTGTTTTACCTTGTTTTAAATTCAGTTGCCAATTGAAAACCTGTTCCAGTTAGTAATCATTAGTATCTCTCAGATACTTTCTTTTCTTCCTTTGCTTTAGTTCTATATCTTTATGTTCTAACACCTTATTTAGCTGCCTGGTTAATGTGGCAAATGAGGCTGATTCTTTAAATGGCTCCAATGTTATCTTACAATCAGAGATTTGTTGGTTAATCATAATCAGTTTCCTTTGTTTCCTTTTGAGCACAAAGTGCACTAATTCCATGTCCTTTTCATTAAAGAATTGATACCATTCATTCACTGCATCCTGGTCTACTAGACCGTCATTAATGGGGACTCCCCATCTTAGTCTTCTGGGAACTATATTTTCCTTAATATATTGCTCATGAGTGGCTATATCCCACCATAAATTAACTTTCTTTTCCATCAGGTGACCAAATCTTCTGAAATTGGTATCTAAGTCTCCCATCTAAGTATTAGATTTTGTGGAAAAAACATCTTTTAAATCAACTGTGCTTTTTCTAAACGCAAATATCTCCCTAACTGCTGCCACAAGTAAAATAACTGCAAATAATTAATTATGTGTTGTGTAAAAACTCAAAGGTAATGCACTCACATAAACCTAGTTGTTAATCAGGCACACAATGGAAACAGTCTGCCGCTACGAGCGTGACTCCTCAATACCGCTGCTACCGTGTTGGTGATTCGCAACGGAAGTCCTCGTCACTAGCTCCTCCCACGTGTTACGTCACAGACCACGTGACTTTCTCAAGGATGGCCCTGAGACGCCATAGTCTCCGTATTTAAGTCCATTGGCATCCCGGTTACCATAGTGACATCGGTTCTCATAGGATCATCATGCTGTTTCCGCTTAGTTAAAAGTTGTCATATCAAATATACAGCACACTCCAAATAATTTTAATAATAACATATTGCTCACAAATAACATAGCATGGTTTGTGACGTAACGCATAGGAGGAGCTAGTGACGAGGACTACCATTGCGAATCACCAGCACGGTAGCAGCGGTATTGAGGAGTCACGCTCGTACCGGCTGACTGTTTCCATTGTGTGCCTGATTAACAAGTAGGTTTATGTGAGTGCATTACCTTTGAGCATTTACCTCAGTTTTCTTTTGATCATTGTGCAATGATGTGTATTATCTTATTTACATGAATCATCTGCATGCTGAAAGTGATACAAAACACAAGCCACTCTTTATGGATGATCTGAGAAGCAAAACATACTTGTTACTGAACAATTATTGAGTCTATTTTGGGAGCATAGCTTATTGCATGCTGAAAACAAAACACAAGCCATCTCCAGTGAATGATTGAAGATGTTAAATGGACTCATCACTGGCTAATACTGATTTTGTTTTGGGGTATAGCTTGTTGGATTATAATATAGGTCTAGGTGTTTCTACACTTCGTATATCCAATTAATATTATAGCTCATAAGTTCTGCTAGGAAATCTATATATATGTAGATATATGCATCCACATATGATATTTGTTCAGTATAGTAGAAGTATATTGTAGTTTTTTATGTACAACTAGCAACACCATTTGTATATATTTAGAGGAGCTGTGCACTGATTGCAAAGTTAATTGGAGCGCATCATTATCTATTATACCACTATTCACGTCAGGGTGCCTGAACACTCATGAATGATTGCAGCCTAATTATTTAGTTATTTTTCAATCACTATTTATCACAAATATTTCAGAGCTTGAGTTTTTACACAACGCATAATAATAGCCCCTTATATGCATTATCCCTGGAATTCCAGAAATTTCAAAGTGTTCTCATTGGATCCCAATGGACAGTCTCAAGAAAGGGAGCCCCAATTGGTGCCCTCTTTTATCATTCTTGCAGGAGAGGAAGATATAAACAAACAAGAGTCTGTAAAAAATGTAATCAAAAAGAAAGAATAAAAACATAAAGAAAAAAATAAATAGATCAAGGTTTGCAAGGGCTAATGTTAGGGTCAAGGTAAGGATCAAAGGTCAAGGTTGGGGCCAAAAATCACAATCACCTTTTTTGGGTAGAATAAAAAAAAACATTTTTTTTTAATTAGTATCCGTGTCAGTTAGTATCGGTGTGTTTTAGGCAGGATAAAAAATTCAAAGTGTGCACCATTGTCTCTGGGCTGTACTACGGGTACAAACAACAACTATAAAAAGTAGGGAGTGGCGCTGTGCATAAAAATTTTTTTTTGGCATATAATAATTATAGTGATAGGTGTGTCTATGTGATATTCTATAGGAACGGCACTAAATGATAAAACTTAAAATACAATAGTGTATATCCCACATAAAACATTTTTTAAGTGCTAATTAATAAACTTAGAAATAAAAATATTAATAAAAATATTATTATTGCTAATTCAAATATATTATTTTGTGTAGCCTTAATCCCATATATAATGATGGGCGGAAATAATAATCTCTAATAGTGAAATATAATATAAATAACGGTCTGTTATGTGACTAGACAAACCCCAAAAAGTGCAGAATTATCAGGTGTAGTCCAATTTGTGGTGTTCCAACATCTACTGAATAGTGAAAATAAACTACAAATAATGAATAAAGGTGGAGAGTGTCTGCACCCCTATGTAGTGGAGTGCAGGAGATACTCAAAGAATGTGTATGAATATATATAAATAATATATATATATATATATAAGTGAGATTTATAAATATAAAATAAATATGAGAATAAAAAATTAAAAGTTATTGTGGATTGATTAATATATATGCTTCTTATAATGAACTCTCTGTAATTTCAATTAATAACAACAATCAAAAGTCTCATGTGAAGTAGCAAGTGTTCATATGATGTCTTCCAACCAAATTCTTCCCAGTTTTAAACACAATCCCCCTGATGTGATTCCACTCACCGGAACGCTATACCCCTGCAGGGGTATAAGCGTAAGATGTTTGATTTCCAGGTGCCGATCAAATCCGGGTGCCGATCGAATCCCTTTAGTGTTGGTATCTTTTCTGATCCAGTTCCTCGATCCGGATCATCCACTCATGTAGAGGAAGGGGATGGGGGGAAGGTGATACTCCCCTGTGGCAATCCTATTCCCAACCGAACATCCGCTCCAACGTATTATATAGAAATAAAAAGGTGATCCACATAGCGTGATTCCATATGGATACGTTTATTTATAAATGCTCATAAAAAATCCAAGGAGCTCAGCCAGTTCCAAGGAATGTAATGTGGATTTTAAAAATAGGGGAGGGAGCGTGCAAGCTCTCTATCTCCCCTTACTGTCCCGGGACGCTGCGCTGTCCGCAACTACCGCTTGCGTTCCACCGGTCAGTAAGCAGAAACCACGATAACAGGAAGTGACGTTGTGCGTGCCAAGATAGTCCCGACTTACGCGTTTCGACGAAACGTCGAAACGCGTCCAGCGTCCCGGGACAGTAAGGGGAGATAGAGAGCTTGCACGCTCCCTCCCCTATTTTTAAAATCCACACTACATTCCTTGGAACTGGCTGAGCTCCTTGGATTTTTTATGAGCATTTCTAAATAAACTTATCCATATGGAATCACGCTATGTGGATCACCTTTTTATTTCTATATAATACGTTGGAGCGGATGTTCGGTTGGGAATAGGATTGTCACAGGGGAGTATCACCTTCCCCCCATCCCCTTCCTCTACATGAGTGGATGATCCGGATCGAGGAACCGGATCAGAAAAGATACCAACACTAAAGGGATTCGATCGGCACCCGGATTTGATCGGCACCTGGAAAACAAACATCTTACGCTTATACCCCTGCAGGGGTATAGCGTTCCGGTGAGTGGAATCACATCAGGGGGATTGTGTTTAAAACTGGGAAGAATTTGGTTGGAAGACATCATATGAACACTTGCTACTTCACATGAGACTTTTGATTGTTGTTATTAATTGAAATTACAGAGAGTTCATTATAAGAAGCATATATATTAATCAATCCACAATAACTTTTAATTTTTTATTCTCATATTTATTTTATATTTATAAATCTCACTTATATATATATATATCTTATTTATATATATTCATACACATTCTTTGAGTATCTCCTGCACTCCACTACATAGGGGTGCAGACACTCTCCACCTTTATTCATTATTTGTAGTTTATTTTCACTATTCAGTAGATGTTGGAACACCACAAATTGGACTACACCTGATAATTCTGCACTTTTTGGGGTTTGTCTAGTCACATAACAGACCGTTATTTATATTATATTTCACTATTAGAGATTATTATTTCCGCCCATCATTATATATGGGATTAAGGTTACACAAAATAATATATTTGAATTAGCAATAATAATATTTTTATTAATATTTTTATTTCTAAGTTTATTAATTAGCACTTAAAATTTTTTTTATGTGGGATATACACTATTGTATTTTAAGTTTTATCATTTAGTGCCGTTCCTATAGAATATCACATAGACACACCTATCACTATAATTATTATATGCCAAAAAAATTTTTTTATGCACAGCGCCACTCCCTACTTTTTATATTTATCCTTTTGGGGGTACACGTTAGTGTCCCCTGCTTACATAGGGGGGCAGCAGTTGGAAATATATCCTGAAGCGCGGATCCATTGATAAACAATTATTACAAACAACAACTAACAGACACATATGTGGTAAAACTGCATCAGGAGGAGAATATATATATATATTTTTCTAATTTGGACCAGTTTTCATTGGATAATAAAAAAAAGAAAAACAAGAGATATCTATTACCATTTACCACCTAAAGAAAGCCCAATTTGTCCTGAAAAAAACAAGGTATAATCCACCTGGATACACAAAGTAGCTGTGTTGATATTTACAGTTTTACTAATACATGCCAACCTTGCAAAATGGTACTTAGGCAATTTAACATTTATTTTATCCTTAATCACTAAGGGGTTTAACCTGTACAACTGCAAAATGTACGTTAAAGCTAGAGTTCAGCTGTACACTGAGCCCTCTGAGTAAGTTTTTTATGCAACATTTTTAGGTTACCCTTGAGGTGCTTCCAATATCCCCAATATGTACTCTTTGAATGAATCACACAATCTGTTTTAAAAGCTCGACAAATTTTGTTACAGGTGAGTTGATTCATTTCTCAAGATATATCCATAGGTTGTAGGGCATTGTTTCCGGTAGAGCAGTTCCACCAATGTGTTGCTTCCAGGTAACATGGATTTACCTTCGTTATTCATGAAATTCCAAAGATGTAAGGCATAGGAGTCATTAAAAGTTGGCACATTTTCCCAGACTACAAAGTACCTTCTCCATGCTGGATACGAGATGGGGTAGAAACGTTGAGGATGCAGATAACTGATGTTTGTACACATGACATCATCTGTAGAGTTAAATACGGGCATGCCACACAATTTCTTCACAACACGTGTGACAACCCCCGGCCCTTGGTGTCCCCATATCTCTCCCCTGTAGTTCTCAACAAAGTTCTCCATAAACTGCCACGCTAACTGGTAATGTGAGGAGAGGCCCAAAACACCACTGCTAGTAGTTGTGACATCCTGGGCTGCTAGAAAATGGTCCTGGGGTATTGGACGAAGTGAGATGACATCTGTATCCATGTAAATCCCACCATATTTCCACATTAGGGCAAACCTACAGGCATCTGAGCTCACATGGGACCAGTAGACTTCTTTTTTAGGATTTACCTGGTAATTCAAAGAAGTACATTTAAAATATATTTTAGCTTATAAATTGAAAAGTAGCTTTTCTGTTACAAAAAACAACAATGTCTTCAACAATGCTTTCTCAGTTAATATTCTTTATGGGCCATCATATAGCAAACCAGAGCTTTTGTTAACTTCATTAAAACTCAACTCATAGGGGTTGATTTACTAAAGGCAAATAGGCTGTTCACTTTGCAAAGTTCAGTTGCATTCTGCAAGTGTAGCTGCTCCAGAACTTAGAAGTCAGCAGAGTTTCTGCTCATTTACTATCATCCACTCATGTGCAAGCAAAAAAGCTGCTTTTTAATCTTCCTTGCATGTGATTGGGGACTCTTTGCAAAATGAAGATTTACCTAATTTGCTAAACTCTGGAGCAACTGCACTGTGCAAAGCGCACAATCTATCATTACTAAATCAACTTCACAGTCTCCAGTTTGGAGCTCACGTTACACCTCAGGCTCAGGCCGGGTTCACACACCCTGTATTGCCAAAAGTATTGGGACGCCTGCCTTTACACGCACACATGAACTTATATGGCATCCCAGTCTTATGTCGGATTTTCCTACGGAAAACGTTCGATGGGAGCTTGTTGTTGGAAATTCTGACCATGTGTAGGCTCCATCAGACATTTTCCATCGGAATTTCCATCTCACAAAATTTGAGATCTCAATTTCCGATCGTTTGTACATAATTCCGACGCACAAAGTTCCACGCATGCTCAGAATCAAGCAGAAGAGCCGCACTGGCTATTGAACTTCATTTTTCTCAGCTCGTCGTACGTGTTGTACGTCACCGTGTTCTTGGCGATCAAAATTTCAAGATTTGTGTGACCGTGTGTATGCAAGACAAGTTTGAGCCAACATCCGTCGGAAAAAAAACATGGATTTTGTTGTTGGAATGTCCGATCGTGTGTACAGGGCATTAGTCTGTAGAGTTCAATATTGAGTTTGCCCACCCTTTGAAGCTAATGTATAACAGCTTCAGCTCTTCTGGGAAGACTGTCCACAAGGTTTAGGAGTGTGTCTATGGGAATGTTTGACCATTCTTCCAGAAGCGCATTTGTGAGATCAGGCACTGATGTTTGATGAGAACGCCTGTCTTGCAGCCTCCGCTCTAAATCATTTCAAAAGTGTTCTACCATGTTGAGGTCAGGACTCTGTGCAGGCCAGTCAAGCTCCTCCACCCCCAACTCACTCATCCATGTCTTTATGGATCTTGCTTTGTGCACTGGTGCGCAGTCATGTTGGAACAGGAGGGGGCCATCCCCAAACTGTTCCCACAAAGTTGGGAGCATGAACTCCAAAATGTCTTGGTGTGCTGACGCCTTAAGAGCTCCCTGCACTGGAACTAAGGGGCCAAGCCCAACCCCTGAAAAACAACCCCACACCATAATCCCCCCTCAACCAAATGATTTGGACCAGTGCACAGAGCAAGGTCCATAAAGACATGGATGAGAGTGTTTGGGGAGGGAGGAACTTGACTGGCCTGCACAGAGTCCTGACCTCAACCCAATAGAACACCTTTGGAATGAATTAGAGTGGAGACTGCAAGCCAGGCCTTCTTGTCCGACATCAGTGCCTGACCTCACAAATGCACTTCTGGAAGAATGGTCAAACATTCCCATAACACACTCCTAAACCTTGTGGACAGCCTTCCCAGAAGAGTTAAAGCTGTTATAGCTACAAAGGGTGGGCTAACTCAATATTGAACCCTACTGACTAAGACTGGGATGCCACTAAAGTTCGTGTGTGTGTAAAAGAAGGCATTCCAATACTATAAGCAATATAGTGTATGTGCAGCCGTGGTTTACAGCCTGGGGTCCTGTGCATTTCTGTTCACCGGTTCAGGTGCAAATCAGGTCCAAATTTTTACCTGAATTTGCATCAGAACTGGACCCAAAAACCATACCGCGCCCAACCCGGACACTTGTGAATCGGCTCCATTGAGAGACAGTCACATTCACATGTCATGCGAATTGGATGCGGTCAAAACCATATCGAATTTGCATGTATGTGAACCCGGCCTCAGGCTGCAAAGTGCATGACTCATCTTTACATATAGGAACATTTTTAAGAAACAGCTATCCTTTAAGGCAGAACTATGGCCAAACAGATAAATAGACAAGATAAATGAGGTCAGTAGCAGCTGGTGTTTTTTTGTTTGGGGGAGGCGGCAAACAACCGACCCCCCGCGGCAACTCAAACCCCCCCTGCGCTGTCTGCCGTTCGGTCCACCGGCACACTTACCCCATCTAGTCATTGGGCATCAGGCATCCGAGGAGCGGCGATGGGGATCGGGCATCTGTGGAGTGGCGGCAGGGATCGGGCATTAGTGGAGCAGCAGGGGGGATCGGGCATCCATGAAGCGGAGGCAAGGATCAAGCATCCAGGCATCGGTGGCTCTTCTCCTCCTCGCTTCTGCTGTGCGTCTCCTCCCCTCCTCCTAAACAGCCAATAGGATTGCCTGTCCTTTGGGTGACGGGTATCAGACCCGCTTTCCAATTGGCCGGGAGGAGGATCAGTGTTGCAACAGCGAATATTCATTCTCTGTTGCCACATACCTGGGTGGGATCGGAGTGCACTCTCTGCATCCCGAGCCCACCCTATTTTGAAGCCTAATAAAAGGTACAATGAGAATTGAGTATGTATAAAATGATGCCAACATCCTTAATCAAAATAGAACAAAAGAAACTGTGCACTGTATGTACACAGGGGTCGCCCCTTGGGATTTTACTGGCAAAATATGTAAAGTATAGAGAGTAAATTATGTAAAATGCACATAAGTGCCAATTTTATTTAATTGTAGAAAAAATATGAATACAAATACAGTTATACAATATACATATTCGTTTAAAATATACACATCAAAATGTACAAGGTAGATATATCAACCCAGTGCTTAAAACCCACAGCCTAAGTAGTTTAAGGTCAAACGGATGAATTTACAGCACGTAACCCGACATGTTTCGGAAATTGGTGTGTGTTATTCCTTCATCAAGGGATTTACAGTTGGGTGATTAAATCTTTTTCTGTAATGTAAGTTTCAGAGTAATGAGATAGTATCATAATATATGAAACTACTAACAAGTATTGATTTATAGCAGAAATATTATAAAATATTCACAATGGTTATACTTACATCAATCAGATTCATATAAATCAAATATGACAAAACAAAAACAGGAACCAGAGACAGAACAGGCTGGCTAGGAGGTCCTCAGAAATAAGGGATGAGCAGCTCTAGGTGCGGGACTGAACGCTGCAGCACATTCACAAGAGGTGCCTGATTAGAGTCTGCATGATCAAAATAGTAAAAGGAAAAGGAACATGTGAATTAATCCCATATGCAGCTAAAGAGGCTACCAAACTGCAATATAGGGACATAGGGATGATAACATCCCATTGATTCAATACAAATAGTAGTTAAGTTACCTCTTAGTTTTCACATCTTCACTTGAGATGCAGACCTCTGGGCAGCAGTCCCACAACTGACAGACGCCCAGTGAGTGTCCACGTCTCAAATAGCACAGCTGATTTGGCTTCAGCCAAGCAGTGTTTGCCCCAGTAAGTCAGCTGCATGGGAAGCAGCTGTGAATGGAGCTCAGAGTGTCTCCCTGATGCCGAGGTGCGTGGCGCAGCCACGCCCATAAGGGCGTGATGACGTCACGCGTTGCTGCATCACCGGCAGGTATGAGATCCCCACACATGCAGTAAAGCAAGGGTGGGGACACAGAAACAGCTCCTCCACGCACAAAAGGCACGGGGGACAGGTAAAAAAATACCGCCCATCAGCCATGCGTGAGTGGAGCTTACCCGCCGGGTGTCTGCGAGCAAACGAACCTTTACATACAGAGAGTTCTCCTCTACAGGCAGGTAATGATACCCATCTATGTTACCACACTAACAGTGACATATCAGATGTACAGACTCCGGCCAGCTGTTCCGGATCATCTCTAAATACGTCATCTAACATATCTATCACTCCACAATCACAACCTTTGCTTCCTGGAACTTTTTTAGATCAAATGAGGGGTCGTATACAAACCCATCAAAAGAAAGCGAAAACATATCCTTCCAAAATTCACAAGACTAACCAACACCAACCACGCTAAATGTGGTCAAATTATAAAAAAAAAAAAAACTTATCCTCATACTCACTTAATCAATATGAGATGGCAGTCCTAGGACGCGGCCTCACTTTCTGCCCAGACAGTCGTCTGGACAGATTTGGAGCTATTAAGGACATCCATCTATTTATCCGTATGGTTTTAGTCAAGAGTCTTTATGCCAAAAAACCCAATTTAGAACCTGGGTCTACAAGTCAAGATATTCAAGCTTTAAATAATCCTATTGCCCTATTAGAAGAGAATGAACCTGAGAGCCCCCCGGCTTCCACTGGTGTTGAGGGTTCTACTGTGACCATGCATGACACATCCACTTCACATACACATGCACACATTTCTGATCCTTCACTTAAAAAGAAATCCACCCTTTACCCTTCGCCCAGTTCAAACCCCAATGCATCAGCTTTTCTGAAACTGGTTTCAGCTGACATCAGTAAGATGAAAAGCTTCTCCCATCCTCACACAAATCTCAGTCAAGATGAGCGAATTGCATTGGAGGCGCTGTCTCATAACCATGACATTGTCATCAAACCCTCCGATAAGGGTGGCAATGTCGTGGTTATGGACAGCGCTCAATACACTGAGATGTGCATGGCCATACTGCCTAACTCAGAGTGGTACCGACCCATCTCTAAATCACTACTGGACAAATTCACTCTAGATTTTTACTTGTTGGTTGATACCGCATTCCATCAGAATGCAATATCAAGACAACTATGGGATTTCATTAGGACTAGTCATCCTAAGGAAGCAACTTTTTATACGCTACCGAAGCTGCATAAACAGAAGAAGAAACCACCAGGTAGACCCATCATTTCGGGTTGTGGGAGCTTAACGGAGAACCTCAGTTGTGTAGCAGACAACCATCTCAAACATCTAGTTACCTGCCTATCATCTTATGTACGTGATACCATCCACTTTTTACAGATCATCCAGGACCTACACATTGAGGATGGCACTCAATTGGTAGACATGTAAACATACATTATAGAAAAGATTTAATCACCAAACTGTAAATCCCTTGATGAAGGAATAACACACACCAATTT
Organism: Aquarana catesbeiana; assembly: GCF_042186555.1. Taxonomy (NCBI): domain Eukaryota; kingdom Metazoa; phylum Chordata; class Amphibia; order Anura; family Ranidae; genus Aquarana; species Aquarana catesbeiana. The sequence goes on from NC_133327.1 coordinate 21,879,878, forward strand.
CCAAAACATGTCGGGTTACGTGCTGTAAATTCATCTGTTTGACCATAAACTACTAAGGCTGCAGGTTGTAAGCACTGGATTGATATATCTACCTTGTACATTTTGATGTGTATATTTTAAACGAATATGTATATTGTATAACTGTATTTGTATACATATTTTTTCTACAATTAAATAAAATTGGCACTTATGTGCATTTTACATAATTTACTCTCTATACTTTACATATTTTGCCAGTAAAATTCCAAGGGGCGACCCCTGTGTACATACATACAGTGCACAGTTTCTTTTGTTCTATTTTGAAGCCTATTAGAGCCTCTGGCTCTAATCAGGTACTTTAAAAAAAACCTGGCCACTGTAATTCATGCACCCGGTGCCCTGAAAGGGGCCAGACACATGAATATGGTGTGGCCGCAGTGGATAGTTTAATGCTATGCATAAATCTATCCATTGCATATAGGGGGTGGCCTGGAGAGAGGGGGCAGCGTCCAGGCGCCCCTAATGGACAGGCCGCCCCTGGATGAGGTAGATAGATGAAATACATCTATAGGAGCTATTTTACCAGTGAAAGAATTTGTATTTCTATCCATCCAGTACTGAGTTCAACACTGTCCAAACAGGTGACCCACTTTTCTGATTAAAGATAAACTCTATGCTGTGTGATGGGTGTGCATAAATTTTCATGACACAATCGATAGAAATACAAAGTCTTTATCAAGCAAATCAACTCTCACACATGTATTTTGACAATAGATTTATCTATTTGTCTGGAGGTCCACTTAACAGTGAACCTGTGCCCTAATCATGCACACAAATGCATTTACATATCCTAGTTAAAAGAGAAGTGTAGCGCTGGTAGATTTTTAATCTACTGCTGATAGGTAAATTTAGTGGGTTATCTGTTCATACATAGTCAGATTTGCCTCTGTGCCAGCTTGGCTGAGTTGCATGTAGTTTCACGCTGTGCCTGTGGGTGTCGTTGTCACCATGGGTCGGTGTTGGAAAGGCAACACGCTGAAGTGTATGAGTGCTCCTCTGTCTCGGAGATAACTCGGTGGAGGAGGTCCTCCGAGTTGCATTCTGGGAGAGGGTATTTATGGGACAGACGCCATGTTTTAGGGTTTGTTTCGTTCCACCTGCTGGCTCTCCTGGCCGACAGGTATGTGCTAGGAGTACTACCTCGTGGTCCTCCGTCCAGGAGGCCCACATAGCTGCAGCATGTGGGTGGGCCCAGAAGCCTGTCTGGGGCCTACCACAGCGGCAGAGGAATGGTCCTGGGCTGTCTGTCCTAGAAGGAAGAAGCTGGACAACTGAGAAGATCCCAGGGGAGGACCCGTCATGAAAGGATCATGCAGAGTGCTGGTCTGGAGAGGGGCCTGGTGACTCAGTTGGAGGACGCCAGGGGCGGACTGACCAGTCGGTCCATTCGGACATGGACCGAGGGCCCGGCCACTAAAGGGGGCCCGCCAGCACCACCTGCTGGACCCTTTAGGGCTGGTGATCACACGGGCCCCAGCGCTGCCTTGGAGGGTAAGGGGAGGAGGGCAGGCGCTGCGCTGCCGGATCATCTAGAGCGGGGATTTCCTGCTTACCGCTGTCATCCGATGTCCCGCCTCCTTTGATAGATTTCTCACTGGTCCAATGCCGGGACGCGTGACATCTAACAAAGGAGGCGGGACATCCGATGACAGCGGTCGCCAGGTGTCACAGCGGAAGTTACCCGCTCTGTGTGATCCGGCAGCTATCCCCCATGCACTGATCAGGCTGCATGGAGGATGCACTGTAGGTGAGGCTGCATGGAGGGGCCACTGTAGGTGAGGCTGCATGGAGGGGGCACTGTAGGTGAGGCTGCATGGAGGGGACACTGTAGGTGAGGCTGCATGGAAGGGGCACTGTAGGTGAGGCTGCATGGAGGGGGCACTGTAGGTGAGGCTGCATGGAGGGGGCACTGTAGGTGAGGCTGCATGGAGGGGGCACTGTAGGTGAGGCTGCATGAAGGGGGCACTGTAGGTGAGGCTGCATGGAGGGGGCACTGTAGGGGAGGCTGCATGGAGGGGCCACTCTAGGTGAGGCTGCATGGAGGGGCCACTCTAGGTGAGGCTGCATGGAGGGGCCACTCTAGGTGAGGCTGCATGGAGGGGGCACTGTAGGTGAGGCTGCATGGAGGGGGCACTGTAGGTGAGGCTGCATGGAGGGGCCACTCTAGGTGAGGCTGCATGGAGGGGGCACTGTAGGTGAGGCTGCATGGAGGGGACACTGTAGGTGAGGCTGCATGGAAGGGGCACTGTAGGTGAGGCTGCATGGAGGGGGCACTGTAGGTGAGGCTGCATGGAGGGGGCACTGTAGGTGAGGCTGCATGGAGGGGGCACTGTAGGTGAGGCTGCATGGAGGGGGCACTGTAGGGGAGGCTGCATGGAGGGGCCACTCTAGGTGAGGCTGCATGGAGGGGCCACTCTAGGTGAGGCTGCATGGAGGGGCCACTCTAGGTGAGGCTGCATGGAGGGGCCACTCTAGGTGAGGCTGCATGGAGGGGGCACTGTAGGTGAGGCTGCATGGAGGGGGCACTGTAGGTGAGGCTGCATGGAGGGGCCACTCTAGGTGAGGCTGCATGGAGGGGGCACTGTAGGTGAGGCTGCATGGAGGGGGCACTGTAGGTGAGGCTGCATGGAGGGGCCACTCTAGGTGAGGCTGCATGGAGGGGGCACTGTAGGTGAGGCTGCATGGAGGGGGCACTGTAGGTGAGGCTGCATGGAGGGGCCACTCTAGGTGAGGCTGCATGGAGGGGCCACTCTAGGTGAGGCTGCATGGAGGGGGCACTGTAGGTGAGGCTGCATGGAGGGGGCACTGTAGGTGAGGCTGCATGGAGGGGCCACTCTAGGTGAGGCTGCATGGAGGGGGCACTGTAGGTGAGGCTGCATGGAGGGAGCACTGTAGGTGAGGCTGCATGGAGGGAGCACTCTGGTGAGGCTGCATGGAGGGGCCACTCTAGGTGAGGCTGCATGGAGGGGCCACTCTAGGTGAGGCTGCATGGAGGGGGCACTGTAGGTGAGGCTCCATGCAGGGAGCACTCTGGTGAGGCTGCATGGAGGGGCCACTCTAGGTGAGGCTGCATGGAGGGGCCACTGTAGGTGAGGCTGCATGGAGGGGGCACTGTAGGTGAGGCTGCAAGGAGGGAGCACTCTGGTGTGGCTGCATGGAGGGAGAACTCTGGTGAGGCTGCATGGAGGGAGCACTCTGGTGAGGCTGCATGGAGGGGGCACTGTAGGTGAGGCTGCATGGAGGGAGCACTCTGGTGTGGCTGCATGGAGGGAGCACTCTGGTGAGGCTGCATGGAGGGAGCACTCTGGTGAGGCTGCATGGAGGGAGCACTCTGGTGAGGCTCCATGGAGGGGGCACTCTGGTGTGGCTGCAAGGGGGGGGCACTCTGGTGTGGCTGCAAGGGGGGGGCACTCTGGTGAGGCTGCATGGAGGGTGCACTCTGGTGAGGCTGCATTGAAGGGGCACTCTGGCGAGGCTGCATTGAGGGGCACACTGGTAAAGCTGTATTGAGGGGCACTGGTGAGGCTGCATTGAGGGGCACTGGTGAGGCTGCATTGAGGGGCACTGGTGAGGCTACATTGAGGGGAAATGGTGAGGCCACATTAAGGGGCAATGGTGAGGCTGCATTGATGGGTACTGATCAGGCTGCATTGATGGACACTGATCAGGCTGCATTCACGGGCACTTGTGAAGCTGCATTCATGGGCACTGGTGAGGGTGCACTGATTGGCACTGGTGAGGCTGCATTGAGAGGCACTGGAGAGGCTGAATTGATGGGTACTGATGAGGGCTTTTTCTAACATAGACTCTCAAATGGGCACAGAACCGCACACGCAGGCAACGTCATTATGTGTTGCGCCATGTGTCTCCGCGCACAGGGTCTGCTGCAAACCTTCTAGATTTACTGTCCCGGATAGGGCAAAGGTGACCAGTTATCTCCAAGTACCTCCCTCACCTCTGCAAACAGTGCCCAAAATGGCGGAAGAGGAGAGGAAACACCAGCTAGGGTGCCAGCCAGCCACCCACCCACAGCAGGGCCAGGGTGCCAGCCAACCACCCATGGTGACCCACCCACAGCAGGGCCAGGGTGCATGCCACCCAACCATTCATGGTGACTCACCTACAGCAAGGCCAGGGTGCCAGCCACCCGCCCACGGTGACCCACCCACAGCAGGGCCAGGGTGCCAGCCAGCTAGCCACCCACGGTGACCCACCCACACCAGGGAGCCAGCCACCCACAGGAGCCAACCACAGAGGACGCGGGAACCAGCCACAGCTACAGTACCCATAATTAAGGTAAGAGGAGCTCTACACAGTGCCAATTTTATTTCTACTTTATGAGAGGTTGGGGCAGGGGTGAGAGTCATGGCACAAGGAGGGGGTCCTGTGAGGACAAGAGGGAATGAAGGTGTTCACTGTACACTCTGTTAGAAAGAGGCCCCCCTCCAGGTCCCATTATATTCCTTTGTAGTCTCTAATAGGTCTTGGAGGGGGGTCTCTCTCTCTCTAACAGAGACTCTCTAATGGACACTGTTAGAGAGAGACCCCCATCCAGGTCCCATAAAAAAAAGGCAGAAGTTGTACTTTGTGCAAAATGTAGGGGTGAGGTCGGGGCGGGCCATGGGCGGGGTTAGGGGTGGGTCATAGGCGGGACCTGACAGGGGGTCCTTGCTTTATTTGGTCCGGGGGCCCTGAGTGTTGTCAGTCCGCCCCTGGAGGACGCATCCTAAAGTAACCCTACCGCATAGTACTGCCGGGTCGGTTTAAAAGTTCTAGTGCTGTGTTTGCTATTTATCTTATACCATTACATCCTGTGGCAGAGGATCGTATGGGTATTGCTCCGATCAAGTCCGTGGCAGAGACTTTTGTTCGTGCTACGTACTGGCTGCTAGGTTAGTGAGAGAAACCTATCCAGGCGGGCAAAGATTCAACTCTAAAGAGATAGTACGTTCATCTACAAGTTCTAAATTCCTAATGCTACACCAAGAAAAGGTATTTGAGCTTCCATTCAACTCTCCTTCTACCTCTTTCCTGCTACTTCCTTCAATTTATGTTTATTAAAGCATTGGAAAAGATACTCAAGTGTCTGGTGCCTACATCGTATGGTGATAAACTCAACGGGACCCTAGACCCGGTTCTGGTGAAATAGAGGTAACGAAGGTGACGGTAACAGCCCGCAATAAACCAGCAGCTCCACCGAGAGTTAATGCTACAGAAGTATGGCAATAATTTATTTTTTTTAATCGGTCCATTGCTGCGTCTGTCCCCCGCCGGCTCTAACACTGAGAAATCAAACACCACCAATCGCTCGGTTCTTAGGGCTCCCTAAGCAGAACAGCTGGTGATTGTCAGTCACCAGCACTCTGCTCCACCATGCTCACTGGAGTGCTGGGCTGTGGAGGGGACAAGAGCGGCTGGCTTAGGCTCTCAGCGGCTCATTGGGTGCCAGTCCAGACATATGGGCGGATCCCAACCATATGGTCGTGATCTTTTCCGAGCCTGGATCGGCTTCGTGATGTCAGCCCACAGCAGGCTTCAGCCCGCTGTCTACTGAAAACGGGTCACAGGAGTGCAGAACCAACTGCACTCCTGTGATCCACAGGAGAAGTACAGCCAAACAAGCTTTGGCTATACTTCTTATTTAAGAAGTTAAAGCACTTTAACCGCTTGCCGCCCGCTGGCTGTCATATGACGGCCAGGTGGTGCGGCTCTCGTTCTGGGAGGGCGTCATATGACACCCTCTCCTTCCCGGCCCACCAGGGCTCATGCGCGTGCTGCCAGCGGCAATTGCGTGCACCCGCTGTGTCACTGGGCACCCGATGAGCGTGCCCGGCGGCCGCGATGTCCGCCGGGCACCCGCGATTGCCCGGTAACATGGCAGGACTGTGGATCTGTGTGTATGTAAACACACAGATCCACGTCCTGTCAGAGGAGAGGCGACCAATGTGTGTTCTCAATATACAGCAACACCGATCGGTCTCCTCCCCTTGTGAGTCCCCTCCCCCTTCAATTAGAAAGACTCCCTAGGAACATAATTAACCCTTCGATCACCCCCTAGTGTTAAACCCTTCCCTGCCAGTCACATTTATACAGTAATCAGTGCATTTTTATAGCACAGATCTATGTATAAATGTGAATGGTCCCAAAATAGTGGCAAAAGTGTCCGAAGTGTCTGCCACAATATCGCAGTCACGATAAAAATCGCAGATCTCCGCCATTACTAGTAAAAAAATAATAAAAATGCTTTAAATCTATCCCCTATTTTGTAGACGCTATAACTTTTGCGCAAACCAATCAATATATGCTTATTGCAATTTTTTTTACCAAAAATATGTAGAAGAATACGTATTAGCCTATACTGAGGAAAAAATGTATTTCTAAAAAAAAAAAAAATTGGATAATTATTATAGCAAAAAGTAAAAAATATTGTGTTTTTTTCAAACTTGTCACTTTTCTTTTGTTTATAGCGCAAAAAATAAAAACCACAGAGGTGATCAAATACCACTAAAAGAAAGCTCTATTTGTGGAGAAAAAATAATGAACATTTCATTTGGGTACAGTGTTGCATGACTGCGCAATTGTCATTCAAAATGTGACAGCGCTGAAAGCTGAAAAATGGCTTGGGCAGGAAGGGGGTGAAAGTGCAATGTATTGGTGGTTAAATAAGCTCTCATTCACCTCTGTGGCTATAGGCATTTATGAAGATATTCATCTTCATCTTCAAAGTTCACAACAGAGGAACTGAAATCTTAGCTTCTTTCTTTGAGAACTTGACAGTGTGCCAATCCTCTAATGTTTACACACAACCAGGGCTGTCTTTAATGCTGGGAAATGGGCCGGTTGCCCAGGGCCCAATTATTGCTGGGGGGGTCAAAAGCAACTGCCCCTTGAGACCATGCTGCCCACAGATATTTTACCCGTGCAGCGGGTGAAACCGATTTTCCACTTGCTCTCCTGGCCAGTTCATACAAGCAGCCCCACTGTGACTGTGACAAGGGAGAGGCAATCTTTGGGCTGTACATGTCAGAGCCCGCTCGTCCTGCTTCTCCCTATGTTGGCACCAGAGCGGCTGTTACAGGAAGTGAGGCAGAGCGGCTCAGTGTTCCCCCGCTCGCCCCTGCCCCTTCTCCGGTTAACAGGGCTAAGATGAAAGACACAGAGTGGTCTGTGATTGTTCTCCTTCACCCTTCTCCTGTCAGCAGCGCAGGGGGGTGGATTAATAAAGCAGTGGCTGTACCGGAGCAGCTTACAGAGGGGGACACTGAGTTACAGGAATCAATGAGCTGTAATGTGTAGTAATCTCTAGCAACCAATGAGTGAGTGGTAATGGTTCGCCACTCTTTCATAAAGGCCAGATTTGTGGAGTACACAACTAATAGTTGTCCTCTGGACAGATTCTCCTATCTGAGCTGTGGATGAATGAATGAGTGACTTGTATAGCGCTACCTATGTGAACTGAATCACCTCAGGGCGCTTTTTAACCTACCAGCATGTCTTTGGAGTGTGGGAGGAAACCGGAGTACCCATAGGAAACCCACACAGGCACAGGGAGAAAATGCAAACTCCAGGCAGGTAGTGCTGTGGTCGGGATTTGAACCAGCGACCCTATTGCTGCTAGGTGAGAGTGCTATCCACTACACCACTGTGCTGTGTGATCTCTGCAGCTCCTTAAGAGTTGCCATGGGTCTCTTGGCTGCTTCTCTGATTAGCCTGTCAGTTTAGGTGGACGGCCATGTATTGGTAGGTTTGCGGTTGTGGCATACGCTTTCCATTTTTGGATGATGAATTGACCAGTGATCATTGAGATGTTCAAAGCTTGAGAGATTTTTTTTATAGCCTAACCCTGCTTTAACCTTCTCCACAACTTTATCCCTGGCCTATCTGGTGTGTTCCTTGGTCTTCATGATGCTGTTTCTTCACTAAGGTCCTCTAACAAACCTCTGAGGGCTTCACAGTACAGCTGTATTTATACTGAGATTAAATTACACACAGGTAGATTCTATTTACTGATGAGGTGACATCTGAAGGCAATTGGTTCCACTAGATTTTAGTTAGGGGTATCAGAGTAAAGGGGTGCTGAATACAAATGTATGCCACACTTTTCGCATATTTATTTGTAAAAAATGTGAAAACCATTTATCCCTTTCCTTCCGCTTCACAATGATGTGCCACTTTGTGTTAGTCTATTACATAAAATCCCAATAAAACTTTAAAAATTTACATTTCTGTTTCAAGGGGTGTGAATACTTTTGTGAATACTTTTTCAAGGCACTGTATGTGTGAGATCTAAGCAGTGGTACATCTGACTTCTAGTCTTACTAGATTTAGAGGGAGATTTACTGAGGTCACTATTGTACTGTTCACCTTGAGAAAGCAAAGCCTTGCCTCTACCAAGATGGCTGCTTCCACATGGTGCTGAACAAAGCATAGTAAGTCAGTAATGGGGAAATATCAGTTGCTGGGAGACCACAGACAATACTGGTGACTAGCCCCCTGTATTGGTGACTTACCCTCATATGACTTTTTTAGGCACATATTTTAGAGTTCAGTTCCTCTTTAATACAGCCAAGAATGTTATTGTCATTTGCAACAGTTTCCACATGTTATTGAGCTTCCCCATCTGCATGTATCCAAATTTTTTTACTGTTTTTGTTTTCCCCAGAGGTACCCCAATCCATCTCTAACATACCTTATCAAACCACGGCTTAAGTGGTGTGTTATTAAATAACTGATCCATTCTTAGAGGGAAGAGATAAATGTTGCTATAAGACGACAGGGTTGGAAATTGTTGTTTTGCTCTCTTTTCATCTTCCTCAGTAGTAATATTCTCCAGTCCTTTCATGAAGAAGGCCACCGGTCGGTCAGGGTAGACTCGTGCGGCTGATTCAATGGCACAAAGTACCAGGGATGGTGGATTCATTCTGTTCGTGGTCTCCATAAATAAGATTCCATTTCCTTTTCTTAGAATAGTGGAAGCACTGAAAGAATTGGCTCTGTTTGAGATTACAAAGCACTTGGAAGGAAGGAGATCCGAAATTAGACCACCTTTATATTTAAAAGAGGTCCTGCTAATAGAGGCTATAGCCACTACTATAATGAACATAGTGCATATTTTTAGTTGCTTCAGCATGACTGTGGAATACTATGGTTGAGCTACAAGAAAAAATAGAATTATATTATATAAAATCTAATGATCACATTTATTAAAGATAAGTAAAAGAAATGTTTGGGTCAATGCCTGTTGCAGCAGGGCAAGTAGATGTAGCATCACAGAAGTATGTTTGTTCCTGAGTATATCTACACCCAACAAAAAATAAATGTATTGCAGCTTACCAATCCCCATAATAGATACGGTGGCTACATTCATTTTCTTTTTTAGGCAAGTACAGAAAAATGAATATTATACAGGATTTATATAGCGCCAACAGTTTGCACAGAACTTTATAACATGAGGGCAGACAGTACAGTTACAATACAATTCAATACAGCAGAGGGTCCTGCTTGTTAGAGCTTGCAATCTAAAAGGGAGGGTCAAGTGATACAAAAGGTAATAACTGTGGGGGGTAAACTGATGGAGAAATGCTTATTAATCCTGCCAGAAATCCAGTGTCCTTGTGAGTTCCTGTGCACTGAGCTGAAATCTCAAACAGTATGTGCTTTCCAAGTTTTCCTTTGTGAACTATAAAACATCTTCCTCCCAGTGTCGGGACAAGGTAATCTAGGGACCAGGGCAAACATGTCAAACTGCCCCCCCACTTAAGATGTATTGAGCACTAATCTGCATGCTTACCCCCTAAGCATAAATCCTCCTTGTACAAATCCATCCCTTACTGAAATCCCCCTTCCCAGCACAAATCTTTGCTCCCATACCCCAAATCCCCCCCCCAACAAAAATGCCTCTCCCCAATAAAAGTCCCCTCCTAGCACAAATCCTCTACCTCTCAAATGTCCCTACTAAGTACACATCCTCTTGCCCCCACTCCAAATCCCCCCTCCTACCACAAATCTACCCCCTACTAGCACAAATCCCACCAAAACAAAAATGTACCCTGCTAGCACAATTTTCCTATGCTTTTTACCTCCTTACAGCACCCCCCCCCATCTCACATGAAATCACGGTGCCCAGGGCAGCCATCCCTCCTGCCCACCCCTTGTCCTGGCCCTGCTTCCTCCTGTGTAATAGGAGAGAGGGAGGCGCCCTGCAGTCCCAACACACTTCCTATCCTCTTGTGACAAAGCAGTCGTACATAGACATAGCTGGGAGCTCGCCAGATCTTGCCTAGAAACTTTGGCTAACCAGTGTTCCTGTCAGGTTTCTCAGAAGTTGAGAGTTTCCTCTAGCGCTGAAATTTGAGAAATATTATTTGTGCAGAGATCAAGAGTCAACTTGCCTCTTGCACACAGTGATGCACAATACAGTGCTACTGAGCCGCAGATGACTCCTCCCCTTTGTGCAGCTGTGTGGGCATGTTAGACATAGGCAATTCCATAGGAAAGAGGGTTAAGATAGGAGGGGGAGCTACCTGCTGATATGAGAAGTCCAAAAACCTGGAAGAAAGAAATAAGCAGTTTAATGCCGCGTAAACTTGGATGGTTTTTCCAATGGAATTCCGCTCAAGCTTGGCTTGCATACACACGGTCACACAAAAGTTCTCCGAACTTTTGATCACAAGAATGCAGTGACGTACAACACTACGACGAGCCTAGAAAATGAAGTTCAATGCTTCAGAGCATGCGTCGAATTGTTTCCGAGCATGCGCAGGAATTTTGCGTGTTGGAATTGGTACAGACGATTTCCGATCTGAACTTTTTCCAAACGAAAAATTGAGAACCTGCTCTCAATCTTTGTCTGGCGGGAATTCCGCCAGCAAAAGTCTGATGGAGCATACACACAGTCGGAATTTCCGACCAAAAGCTCCCATCGGACTTTTGCTGGCGGAATTTCAGATTGTGTGTACGGGTGACAAGAGCAGGGAGAATAGCTACCTGAAAAAATTAGAAGCCTAAAATCTGTGAGAGAAAGCTACATTTTGAAACAAAATGGGTTGGGAGAAGAGTTACCTGTGGAAACAAGGGCTTTAAAAAATGGGAGGGAGAGACCTACCTGTATAAACGAGAAGTCTAAGAGTTGGGAGAAGAGCTTCCTGCCAAAACTGCTGAAATGAGCAATCTAAGAGCTGAGAGAAGAGAGACCTGCTGAAATAAGAAGTCTAAAAGCTGAAAGAGCATACCAGCTTGTAGGGATAGGCAGGTGGTACCGCCTTCATGTTCCTTTCCTCATTGGGCACCAAGTGTGAGTCACTTAGGAGATCTACCTGGGGTGAGTTCTTCTAGGCTATGATAGGCACCTTGAACAGGGTCACTGCCTTACACATGGGATGCCTTTGCTTGAATGGATAACTGTGCTCTAGTTAACTCTCTTGCTGTTAAAATACACCACCACAGTCCCTGTTGCATTTAGGGGGGACATGCGGAGCCAATGCCCTCTCCACCTGTCCAGATTATCTCTGCTATCTCACTCTCAGTAAAAGAAAGGGGTCCTTCCGTGCACCTAGTGCTGACTTGTGTGTGTTTCAACTGACTCAATTGTAGAGTATGTGTGCCGGTTACTGTCAGGGCTGCGCTCAGCCCTTCCTTCTCTGAGCTGGCCGCTCAGCTGTCGGCTAATTGCCAGCTCTTATCTCTCCACAGGTACTCAGCTGTTGATGATATCCTGCTTGTCCGTCCTGCCTACTTAAGCCATCTAGCCCAGAGGATCTCTGCCTTCGCCTTAGTCAACATCACGGAGATGCTCTCCTGCATTCCTGTTGAAAGACTTGCTTGGCTGACATCCCTTCTGGCTCCAGATCCTGCTTGCTGTTTTACTACGCTCATCTCTGGCTCCCTGATGTTTGACTTGTCTGACTATCCATTCCGGTTACTGAACTTTGGCTATGTTTTGACTATGTTTGTGCTATTTACTTTTATTATTAAACAAGTGTGATTTAACTGTACTTCTGTCTCGGGTCTGATTTCATGGTTTCTGACAGTTACTTGCATTACACCTCTTAATAGCTTCAGACCAGGCATAGACAAAGTTTGCAAAAGCTTTACTTTTATAATGTGGAATAACAGTAGAACTAACAGTCTTTCCCTAAACTAATCCCTATCTCAGGCTTGTGGCAGCAGCAGTGCACAGTACCTGCTCAGGCAAGAGTCCATACAAGGCAGAGTCCATAGTGACCGATCTCCAGAACTGGCATCTTTAGGGAAGACTGCAGGCTCCAGCAAGACCCCAACATATTGGATGTGAGAGCAGGAAGACTTGCTCTCTGAGGCGGAATTGCTCCCCCTTCTCTCTACTCTGCAATCAGCTGGAGACTACATGCGCTTGTCTGTGTCTTCTTTCCCATGCAGCAGAATGACCAACTGGGCAAAGCCCTCTCCCCTTTTATTTTCAGCACAGGGAGAGAGGCATAGCTCAGCAATAAGTGCAGGAAACTAGGTTAACTGTTTCCCTCCCAACTGGGGCAGCAACTATCTCACTAACTAGCATTTTAACCTTCTTACAAGTTGAAACAAGAAAATCATCACCTTAACTATCTCTCTGTACAGCCAGTTCTCCATATCTTCAGTACCTTCCTCCTGTGTAATATAGATGAGAAGAGGGGAAGGCATCTCAAAGTCCTAACACGCTTCCTGTCCTAAGGTGAAAAAGTTACTCCTCCATAGACATAGCTGGAGACTCACTGGATCTTGGCCAAAGAATGGCTAATCAGCGTGCCTGCCAGGTCTCCTGGATGCCTGAAGTTCCCTCTAGTTCCATCACTTAACTATAAGCATTTAATTTATGCAGCGGTCAAGAGTCAACTTGCCTCTTGCACACAGTGATGCAACTGCCGCGCTGTTGGGCTGCTGGTGACTCCACTCCTACTACAGATGTATGAGAATGTTAGGCATAGGAAGCAACATGGGGCAGAGGGAAAGGGCAAGATGGGAGGGAGAGCTATATGCTGAAACAAAAAGTCAAGGAGCTGGAAGGAATAGCTGTCTATGGAAACAAGACGTCTAAGAGCCTGAAGGTAAAGCCACCTGCCGAAACAAAATGTCTAAGAGCTGAGAGAAGAGCTACCTACTGAAAGAAAAAATCTAAAAGCTAGAAGAGGATTACCTGTTGAAACAAAAAGTCTCAGAGCTGGGAGAAGACTACCTGCTGAAACGAGAAGTCTAAGACCTGGGAGAGGACAACCTGCTGAAAGAAGTAGTCTAAGAGCTGGGAAGGAGAGCTACCTGCAGATATGAGTAGTCTAATACCTAAGAGGGAGAACTACATGCTCAAAATTAGAAGTCTTAGAGCCGAGAAGGAAAGCTAATTGCTGAAGTAAGAAGTCTAAAATAGCTTGGAGACGAGTTTCCTGCTGAAGTAAGAAGTCCAAAAGCTGGTAGAGGAAACGAAACAAGAAGTCTAAGAGCTGAGAAGTGTAGGCTATGATTTATGTAGGATAGTAGATATATGATATGTGTATATATATATATATATATATATATATATATATATATATATATATATATATAGTTAACAAAAGGATAGTTAACAAAAGGATAGCTAGTGACTCTTTGCTATCTTAATTTTATGCAAGGTCACTTTCAAGGGATACATTGTCATAGTTGCCAACATTGTAAAAAAAAAAGTGGGACACTTTTGTGGCTGTAGGCGGAGCTGTCCAATAATTAGGGGCGGGGCATTCGTCAGTAGGCGTGGCCTAGCAAAAATATACAAGTGCGGCGCGAAGCGCGACGCGGCAAAATTGGGCGTGGTTTACGCGAAATAGTGGGCGTAGCTTAAATGGGCGTGTCTCAAGAGGGTGTGGTTAGAGTCTGAGATGAATGAGGGAAGGAGAGGGGGAGAGGGGGAGAGGGGGAGAGGGAGAGAGGGGGAGAGGGGGAGAGGGAGAGAGGGGGAGAGGGGGAGAGGGATTAAAAATATGTGCATTCTAGAAAGTTTAACAATCAGCAGATAAAGATACTCCAAACACCTGGTGTTAGCACTTCAATCATCCCGGCACCATGGTTGTTATGGTGTCAGGATGATTGAAGTGCATTATTTCTATTATTACATTGTAATATAAAATGAAATCATTCAACTTACCATAATGCAGAATCAGTGGGATCCCTGAGCGTGTCACTAGCCACGTCGCCTGCCACCAGCCGTCCGTCCTTGCTTCAGATGTCTGAGCAGAGTCCGTCCTTGCATCAGGTGCCCCCAGCAGAGCCCCCCCTTACATCAGATGTCCCCAGCGGAGCCCCCCTCACACCAGGAGTCCCCGGCGGAGCCCCCCCTCACACCAGGAGTCCCCGGCGGAGCTCCCCCTCACATCAGGTGTCCCCGGCGGAGCCCCCCTTACACCAGGAGTCCCCGGCGGAGCCCCCTCTCACACCAGGAGTCCCCGGCGGAGCCCTCCCTCACACCAGGAGTCCCCGGCGGAGCTCCCCCTCACATCAGGTGTCCCTGGCGGAGCTCCCCCTTACACCAGGAGTCCCCAGCGGAGCTCCCCCTCACATCAGATGTCCCCGGCGGAGCTCCCCCTTACACCAGGAGTCCCCGGCGGAGCCCCCTCTAACACCAGGAGTCCCCGGCGGAGCCCCCCCTCACATCAGGAGTCCCCGGCGGAGCCCCCCTCACATCAGGAGTCCCCGGCGGAGCCCCCCTCACATCAGGAGTCCCCGGCGGAGCCCCCCCTCACATCAGGAGTCCCCGGCAGAGCTCCCCCTCACATCAGGTGTCCTCAGTGGAGCCCCCCTCACATCAGGTGTCCCCAGTGGAGCCCCCCTCACATCAGGTGTCCCCAGTGCCCCCCCTCACATCAGGTGTCCCCAGTGCCCCCCTTACATCAGGTGTCCCCAGTTCCCCCCCTCACATCAGGTGTCCCCAGTGGAGCCCCCCTCACATCAGGTGTCCCCAGTGCCCCCCCTCACATCAGGTGTCCCCAGTGCCCCCCCCTCACATCAGGTGTCCCCAGTGCCCCCCCTCACATCAGGTGTCCCCAGTGCCCCCCTCACATCAGGTGTCCCCAGTGCCCCCCCTCACATCAGGTTTCCCCAGTGCCCCCCACTCACATCAGGTGTCCTCAGTGCCCCCCCCACTCACATCAGGTGTCCCCAGTGCCCCCCCACTCACATCAGGTGTCCCACAGCGGTGCGCGCGCCCCCCTACCTCAGAAGTGTGTCCGCAGCATGGCTAGAACCCCCACCCCTTTCCATATCAGACTGGCAGCGGGGCGGGGGGTAGGCGGGCCGAGGCGGAGCGGGGCGAGGCGGAGCGGGGCGGAGCGGGGCGGAGCGGGGCGGGGGGTGGGCGGCCACGCAGAAGCTCCGTCTAGCCCCCCCCAGCCGTCTTACTGAACTTCAATACAATGTTTCCGCCGGCCGCCGACCTCTAGCGGCGGCGGTTTCGAAAATCGAGAATCGGATTTTTCGGGACATTTCCCGGGACACCACAAATTCGGGAATGGAGTCCAAGTCCGGGAATGTCCCAGGAAATCCGGGACAGTTGGCAACTATGCATTGTTTACATACTTAAGAATGATAAAGAATGTTATTTGTGTTATTTGACCATTCAAGAAGTATTTATTAATGGTAAGTAGGCTCAAGTGGGTATTCATGGGAAATGGTGGCTTGTTTACCTGGTAAACACTTAAATTAGTTTAAAAGGTTATTATCATTAATTACAAGTAGAGTCTTTTCATCTTGATTAACAACAAGATCAAAAGGTGTTTGGTCAACCAATCAGGAAGCCCACCAGTTTCAGACACTAGTATTTCTGGGGACGGTTTTGGCTTTTAAACACACATTAATGCATTAATTTTTCATCATGATAGCAGCACAGATTTAGATTGTTGCACACATTATTGCATGCTTGGAAGCTACATAGGTGCATATTAAACATTGGACATATTATGGTGGATTGTAGGGTCTCTATGCTTGCTATGACATGAATGATGGGTGGAACTCTGAAGGCTGCTGTTCATTGTAATATTTACTCTGTTGGATTTTGGCATCTGTTACAAGTACCTTGTGAACTTTATTCTGTGCTGGTCCTCAAATAAATGCATCTCTCTGGATGAATCAAGTTGCTGCGGGAATAATTCACCTTTTGGGAGTTATAATAATAATTATCATCCATTACCATATCACTGCAGGAAGGAGAGTTACCTGCTTGAACAAGAAGTCTAAAGTCAGCTATACAAGTATACATGTATACATGTATACAAGCCTATCTATCAATCAACTTGTTTACAATCTGCCTAGGCAAAACAAATCATTGTCCTTTGTTGGCAGGGGAGGCTCTCTGTACTTTCCACCGACAGAAATCAAAAGCAAGGTGTTGCATTGTGTTGATGGGAGAATCAAGGAATTTTCTTTCCTTCCACCAGTGGTGGAAAAATCTACATTTTTTTTTTTTTGCTAGAAATTACTGTAAACCCCCAAAAAGTAAATATTTTCTGAAAGCAGAGACTCTGGAGACTAAAATGGTAGTAGTTGTAATTTTTTTATGTTGCATAATATTTGCGCAATTTTTTTATTAAATGCATATTTTTAGGAAATAATACACTAATGCCACGTACACACGACTGGTTTTTCCGTCAGAATAAACTCTGACGATTTTTCTAAAGGAGGTCCAATGGAGTTCTGCTGAAACGGACTTGCGTACACACGATCACACCAAAGTCCAATCGTTTAGAACGCGGTGACGTACAACACATATGACGGGACTTGCCATGGTCGACCAAAGAAGTTGAGTGCACGTGCTTAGCATCATATCCAGAGGTTATCTTTGGGAAATAGACATATGAGTGCTGCCAGCATTGCTGCAGAGGTTGAAGGGATGGGGGGGTCAGCCTGTCAGTGCTCAGACCATACGCTGCACACTGCATCAAACTGGTCTGCATGGCTGTCATCCCAGAAGGAAGCCTCTTCTAGAGATTTTGCACAAGAAAGCCCTCAAACAGTTTGTTTAAGACAAGCAGACTAAGGACATAGATTGCTTTAACCATGTCCTTTGGTCTGATGAGACCAAGATAAAGGTATTTGGTTCAGATGGTATCAAGCGTGTGTGGCAGCAACCAGGTGAGGAGTACAAAGACAAGTATGTCTTGCCTCAAGCATGGTGGTGGGAGTGGTGGGAGTGTCATGGTCTGGGGCTTCATGAGTGCTGCTGGAACTGGGGAGCTACCATTCATTGCACAAGAAAGCCTGCAAACAGTTTGCTGAAGACAAGCAGACTAAGGACATAGATTACTGGAACCATGTTCTGTGGTCTGGTGAGATCAAGATAAATTTAATTGATTCAGATGGTGTCAAGCGTGTGTGGTGGCAACCAGGTGAGGAGTACAAAGATAAGTGTGTGTTGTCTACAGTCAAGCATGGTGGTGGGAGTGTCATGGACTGATGCTGCATGACTGCTTCCGGCACTAGGGAGTTACGGTTCATTGAGGGAACAATGAATGCCAACATGTACTGTGACATACTGAAGCAGAGCATGATCCCCTCCCTTCAGAGACTGGGCTGCAGGGCAGTATTTCAACATTATAATGACCCCAAACACACCTCCAAGATGACTACTGCCTTGCTAAAGAAGCTGAGGGTAAAGGTGATGGACTGGCCAAGCATGTCTCCAGACCTAAAACCTATTGAGCATCTGTGGGGCATCCTCAAATGGAAGGTGGAGGAGCGCAAGGTCTCCAACATCCACCAGCTCTGTGATGTCGAGTGGAAGAGGACTCCAGTGGCAACCTGTGAAGCTCTGGTGAACTCCATGCCCAAGAGGGTTAAGGCAGTGCTGGAAAATAATGGTGGCCACACTAAATATTGACACTTTGGGCCCAATTTGGACATTTTCACTTAGGGGTAAACTCACTTTTGTTGCCAGTGGTTTAAACATTAATGGCTGTGTGTTGAGTTATTTTGAGGGGACCGAAAATTTACACTGTTATACAAGCTGTACACTCACTACTTTACTTTGTAGCAAAGTGTCATTTCTTTAGTGTTGTCACATGAAAAGATATAATAAAATATTTACAAAAATGTGAGGGGTGTACTCACTTTTGTGAGATACTTTATGTATCATGTATAGAACCCACTGCAACAAAACTGACATTTATAGGAAAAAAAAGACATTTAAATTGATTTTCCATGCAAGCTTTCTTTACTTTTTAAACAATGGCTTGGGAAGCCAGTCTGCATGATAAGACCACAATTTAGTGCACTCAGAACAAGATTAGAGATGTTTTGCATAAATTCTGGTGTCTCTTTGGCAGACTTTGGATGGAAATAACACATTTTTGCACCACAGTGAGCAAGCCTTATGTGAAGAAGCCAAATTATAGTACACTTAGACCACGATTACTCAATTTTATTTTATATAAAGTCTGGTGTCTCTTTTAACAGACTTTGCAGAGAAGTAACAGGTAACAGGTGTGAAAAAAATTGGGCTTTGGGTGTTGGTGATACCTTCACACCGTAACCCTATAGAGGTACTTTTGATGAAAGCAAGAATTGGCCTAGCTGTAAAAAAATTAAACTTGATGCATCTCTCAGATAGGTGCGGAAAAATTGGTTCTTGGGTGTTAATTGTGCCCATGAAACCTATACCAAAAAATGATTTTAAGATAAAAACAAAAGCCACAAAGCTAGGCAGCCTAGACAATCTTGCAGAGATTTGAGATCCCAGAACATTTAATCAGTGACATCGGTATCAGGGGCTGCTGCTAATCCAGGACTGATTCATTTTGACAAATGTCAGCTGGTCAAATGAGTCTGTGGATAGACAGCTCTTTTTTCTGTCACAAAACCTCCAGCAGCACCGAATAGCCCTTCAGAAAGCATGAGGGATGCACGGCAGCCCAACAGTTCAATTGCATACTGGGCAATTTCTGGCCAGTGGTCTATTCTCATGACCCAGAAACCCAGTGGATTGTCTACTGGAAAGCTCTCCATGTCTGTTTTTGCCCCTAGATAATCTTCCACCATATGATGCAGATGCTGCCAATGAGATCTTGAAGCTGAAAGCCCTGGGTGCCAAAGACTAAAAAATTTTACAATGCATCACTGAGATGGCCCCCTTATCCACCGCTCCTCTTTTGATCAACAGAAGCCTTAAAACTAGCTTTTCCATGAGACTGTAACCTACCAGAGTCTGTAAATGCATTACATAAACGCCTCTTTAAGGTATCCTCAAGATATTTCATCCTGAGCTCCCTCTGTGAGGGCAGATGAGTCCCGAGACTTTTCCTTGTAACCATCCAATGGGCATGTCACAAATCAGGCAGTTTACGGGCAGATGGAATTCCCACTGAATTTCAGCCAACCAAACACTGGCTGTGTATGACCGCTTGATATAGCTACAGACTCTTCTGGCCTGCTTTAGAAGGTCTTGCAAACCTGGGTACATGTTTAAAAAATGCTGCACCACCAAATTGAGGACATGTGCCAGGCATGGCACATGTGTCAACTTTCCCTGTCAAAGGGTGAACAGAAGTTTAGTGCCATTATCACACAACACTATCCCTGGCTCACGTTTCCGTGGCATGAACCAACTCTGGGCTTGCTCCTGCAGAGCTGAAAGCAGAGGCGGCTCTAGGCTTTGTGAGGCCTTAGGCAAAATTTAGACATGAGGCCCTACTCACACCCTTTGCAGGGCTTAAGGAAGAACCCCGGGCTGGATCATCTTATTACTGCTTCTGCTTGTGTGGGTGGGATGTGTACTGCTCCAATCACATGGGATGAATAGGAGAGGGGGGTCGGCAAGGATGGGCGCAGTACACATCCCACCCACACAAGCAGCAGCAGTAGTAAGATGCTCTGCCTCAGGGTCGTTCCTTAGCCCCTGAAGAAGAAGGCGGGGGTAAAAAGGAAGGAGTGGGTAGGAAATGAGTGATGGGTAGAGGAGAACTGGGGTGAAACTGGGGGATCTTGGTCTGTATAGGGATAAAAAAGGAAGAAGATTTGCGCTGGCATGATGGGGGGGGGATAGATGGATGTCAATGGGACTGGAGCGGGATGGGAATACTGTTGGTTGGTGAGGAATAGCCATAGTATAACCCAAGCAAATGGGCTGGCAGGGAGGGGGAAAGAAAGGTAGAGAGAGTATGGAGTGGGTGGTATGTTCAGGAGAGGGCACTGACTGTATGGCAGTGGGTGGTCTGTGCAGGAGAGGGGCACAGATTTTATGGCAGTGGTCTGTGCAGGAGGGGGGCACAGAGTGTATGGCAGTGGGTGGTATGTGCAGGAGGGGGCACAGAGTGTGTGGCAGTGGGTGGTATGTGCAGGAGAGGGCACTGGTATGTGCAGGAGGGGGGCAGGGAGTCATTTAGGGTGGGTGGGTGGTATGTGCAGTAGGGGGGCTCGGAGTAATTGGTGGTGGGTGGTATGTGCAGGGGGGGCAGGGAGTAATTTAGGGTGGGTGGTATGTGCAGGAGGGGGACATGGAGTAATTGGTGGTGGGTGGGGGTGGGTGGCATGTGCAGGAGGGGGGCTTAGAGTAATTGGTGGTGGTTGGTATGTGCAGGAGGGGGGCAGGGAGTGAATAGGGGTGGGTGGTATGTGCAGGAGGGGGGCAGGGAGTGAATAGGGGTGGGTGGTATGTGCAGGAGGGGGAAGGGAGTGAATAGGGGTGGGTGGTATGTGCAGGAGGGGGGAAGGGAGTGAATAGGGGTGGGTGGTATGTGCAGGAGGGGGGAAGGGAGTGAATAGGGGTGGGTGGTATGTGCAGGAGGGGGGAAGGGAGTGAATAGGGGTGGGTGGTATGTGCAGGAGGGGGGAAGGGAGTGAATAGGGGTGGGTGGTATGTGCAGGAGGGGGGGAAGGGAGTGTATAGGGGTGGGTGGTATGTGCAGGAGGGGGGTGCAGATGGGTTAAAAGTATATGGTGTGAACAAGCCCCAGCACTGCAGAGACCACTGGTATGCACTGAGGAAGTGAAGCTAGCTGCACACACACACACAGCACTAGAACTGGCCTTGCACCTCCCAGCAGACATTGCTCTCCCCCCCATCTCAACCCTCTTCCTCAAGTTGCTGCACAGAAATGTCTCCTGGAAACGTGCAAAACCCCGCCAACTTACCACATTGCACACACCCTGCAGAATGGACTCGCTCTGCTTGTATCCTTCCCCGTGGGATCTCCGATCCCAGGCAATGAGCTCTCAGCGTCCCATTCACTCCCATCTAAGCACTTGTCAGCTGCAGCTCCGCCTCCTCCCTTGTTGTAAGATTTTTGCCGACAGCACTGGAGTACACTGAGCGGGAGCGCCAGAAAGAGCTGAGAGAGAGAGGGAGGATAATCTATGCCCGTGCGCGGCCGAGTTTTTAGAAACGTTACTGGAGCCAGAGAGTGACAGGCGCGGCTTTGTCTCATCCATGGGTGCTCTGTGGGCCAGCCTCAGAGTCGGCTCTAAGGCAAATTAGGCAGCTGCGAGGCCCCTATGAGCTCTGGGCCTTAGGCGACCGCCTAATTTGCCTAATTAGAGAGCCGCCTCTGGCTGAAAGAATCTCTGCTCCGGTGTGGCTCTTGTCCCCTAGACAGACCAACTAAAGCACCGCATGTCATCTTTTAGCCTGACCCGTTGAATGGTCTCTTGAATGCTTAGGAGGTACTGGTGGTTCATAGAACAATTCAGCAGAGGAGGGCATGGAGGAGGAGGAGGGGTGGAGCAGACAGATCTCCCATCATCGCCACCAGCTGTATGGAGACATGGCGGCAAAACAAGCTCCAGCACTGAGCCTTGTCCTACATCCTTCCTAGTTGCAAGCAAAGTGACCCAGTGTGCTATGAACAAAATATATCATACCTGACCATGCTTGCTGGACCAGGTGTCAGCAGTAAGGTGGACCTTGCTGTTGACTGCCTTGCCCAACGATGCCAAAACATTGCCTTCCACATGATTGTACAGAGCTGGAATGGCCTTACGTGCAAAAAAAATGTACCGGGAACCTGCCATTGTGGTACAGCACATTCTGCAAATTCACAGAAGGGGCAGAATCCATCAGATGGAAAGGCAGGAGTTATATGCTGGGCATGTGAGTGGCAGGGAGTGTATTTTTTTTTGCTGCAGCAGCTGGGAAGAGAAATTTGCCTGCTATACTCTACAGCTGGTGACATGCTGCTGGCAGACATGTTTCAAGGACCTGTGACACCATTTGCTGTAATATCATCCCTGTCACTGGAGGCTTCTGAGAGGTCATGAGATACAGCAGGGGTAGACATGGAAGGTGAGGAGTGAGGAGGAGAAGCATTGTGTCCCATGTGTGTGGCTTTCAAGGGTTTTTGCAACGGACTGAGTGGTGGGAGGTTAAATGCCTTTTCAAGCATGTGGTACACAAATGGCTGGTGTTTTTGCCACGCTTGATGTGCTTGCGGCAGAGATTGCAAATTGCAACAGTGCAATCGGCTGCACATGTGCTAAAAACATCCCACACAGCTGAGCTGTGGAAAGTGGGTCGGGAGATAACAGCTCCACAATCTGATAGAATAGGGTGGCTGTTCCCTACTGTTCCATGATGGCTCCTCTGGAGGATGTACTGCTTTGTAGGGGTTGTTTCTTTCCCTCACTTTCCTCCTCTGCTCTATCCGGCACCCAAGTCGTGTCAGTGACCTCATCATCAGCATCCCCTCAATCCTCATCATCACTGGAGCCAACTTGGCAATATGCTGAGGCTGGAGAAATATGACTGCCAATTTGTTGTTATCAGTGTTCTCCCCTCTCTATAGGTTCATGTTACTCCCTTCCTCTACCTCAGAACCAACATCAGTATCAAGTAATGTCTGTGCAACCTCAAGAAACAACTGGCTGCTGCTGTGTTCAAATAATTTAGCTGACTCCTCCATGCATGATGCTGGGGCTATAGCAGGAGTTGCTGTGGGCAAGGAGGCAGAATAAGCCACTCTGGCAGCTGCAGTGGATGGACGCTGACAGAAATGTTAAAAATATAACAAGAGCAAAAAAGTAAAAAAGGGGGAACACCAGAGTTGTAGTTAAAACTAATTTTAAAAAAGGGGGCAGGCAGGAGACCAAAAAATAAATAAATAAAAACATGCAGCAAAAAAAAAAAAGAAGGGGGTATACAGCACTAAATGATATGTAATGCCGTGTTAAACACTGCACTACACTAACACACTAAACTATAATGACACACTATACTCACACACTATACTAACACTACACTAACACTCTACTCTCAAAGTCAAATGTTATGTAAAGCTGTGTTAACCACTTGCCGACCACCTCACACAGATATACTGCGGCAGAATGGCACGGGCAGGCAAAATCTCGTACCTGGTACGTGATCTGCCTCCCGCGGGCGGGGGGTCCGATAGGACCCCTCCCCGGTGCCCGAGGCGGTCGGCTTCTGTCCGGGAGCGATCAGAGGTGAGGGGGAGACCATCCATTCGTGGCCCCCCCCTCGCGATCACTCCCAGCCAATGAGATTCTTCCTCTGCTGCTGTATAGTAAACAGCAGCAGAGGAAGTGATGTCATCTCTCCTCGGATCGGTATTTTCTGTTCCGGCGCCGAGGAGAGAAGACATCTGAGTGAGTTGCACAATACAACACACACAGTAGAACATGCCAGGCACACATTACACCCCCCAATCACCCCCTGATCACCCCCTAATCACCCCCCTGTCACAGTGACACCAAGCAGTTTCTTTTTTTTTCTGAATACTGCATTGGTGTCAGTTTGTGACAGTTAGTGTGGTAGGGCAGTTAGTGTTAGCCCCCTTTAGGTCTAGGGTACCCCCCTAACCACCCCTAATAAAGTTTTAACCCCTTGATCACCCCCCGTCACCAGTATCACTAAGTGATCATTTTTCTGAGTGATCATTTCGACTTTGAGTGGTTATACCAGAATGATGCCTGCAGATCCTAGCAGCTAATTAGCCTCTAGACTGCTTTTACAAGCAGTGGCAGAGAATGCCCCCCTCACCGTCTTCCATGTTTTTCTCTAGCTCTCCTGTCTCAACAGGGAACCTGAGAATGCAGCCGGTGATTCAGCCAGCTGACCACAGAGCTGATCAGAGACCAGAGTGGCTCCAAACATCTCTATAGTCTAAGAAACCGGAAGCTACGAGCATTTCATGACTTAGATTTTGCCGGATGTAAACAGCACCATTGGGAAATTGGGAAAGCATTTTATCACACCTGTAAGGTACCTGGTAGGAGAGCCTGACTGTAGGAGAAGACCTCTCATACAACGCTGGTTCAAGAGCCACTGGAGTGGGGACAGTGGTCTCCTGAGCGCAGTGGGGTAGGAGTGCCTGTATAGTCTCTGATGTGGAGGCAGAGATCCCTCCTGGGATGGCAGAGCTGCAGGTGAGTGGAGACTGGAACAGCAGTAACTTGACTCACTGGGTTGCAGGTGAGAGGAGACTGGAACGGCAGCAGGCTTGACACACTGGATGGCTGAGTTGCAGGTGAGAGCAGACTGGAACGGCAGCAGGCTTGACACGCTGGAGGGAGAGATCACTGAAGCTGAAGCTGAAGGTGCAACAGCAAGTGAACAGTAGGCACAAACAGAGTCAGACAGTCCGGGTCGGCAGGTAGCTGGCACAGGTAATAACGGCAGGCGAGGCAGAGTCGGTGAACAGGCAGGGTTCGGCAACGGTAGCAAATACAGACAGAAGAGTAGTCAGACAAGCCGGATCGGGATTGGAGCAGGTCGGATGGTCAAACAAGCCGGGTCAAGATCAGGTAGCAGACAATCAGGATACGGGTCAACAGATTCACAGAGCTGAGACGAAGCAGCGATGTTCTCATGGAACAGGGGAACTTTTATGTGCTAAAATGGCGCCAAACCGGCGCTAACGCGAACGCGCGCGCGCCCGTGCGCGCGCGCACGCGCGCACCCGCGCGCGCCCGAGCGCCGCGCTGATGCACAGCAGTTTGATGCCGTGTCCGAATGGAAGCGCGCCGGCGCATAGGCGAATGCAAGTGCCCTGGACTGGTGCTGGTAGATCCCTGACAACACCAATCTTGGTGTGGTCTAATGCTTTGAGGGCAGAGGAGAGATCTAGGGTCTAATAGACCCCAATTTTTTCAAAAAAGAGTACCTGTCACTACCTATTGCTATCATAGGGGATATATACATTCCCTGAGATAACAATAAAAATGATTAAAAATGAAAGGAACAGTTTAAAAATAAGATAAAAAAGCAAAAAAAAATTAAGAAAAAAAAAAAAGGCACCCCTGTCTCCCCCTGATCTCGCGCAAGCGTCGGTCTGGCGTCAAATGTAAACAGCAATTGCACCATGCATGCGAGGTATCACCGTGAAGGTCAGATCGAGGGCAGTAACTTTAGCAGTAGACCTCCTCTGTAAATCTAAAGTGGTAACCTGTAAAGGCTTTTAAAGGCTTTTAAAAATGTATTTAGTTTGTCGCCACTGCACGTTTGTGCGCAATTTTAAAGCATGTCATGTTTAGTATCCATGTACTCGGCCTAAGATCATCTTTTTTATTTCATCAAACATTTAGGCAATATAGTGTGTTTTAGTGCATTAAAATTTAAAAAAGTGTGTCTTTTCCCAAAAAAAATGCGTTTGAAAAATCGCTGCGCAAATACTGTGTGAAAAAAAAAAATGAAACACCCACCATTTTAATATGTAGGGCATTTGCTTTAAAAAATATATAATGTTTGGGGGTTCAAAGTAATTTTCTTGCAAAAAAAAATTTTTTTTTCATGTAAACAAAAAGTGTCAGAAAGGGCTTTGTCTTCAAGTGGTTAGAAGAGTGGGTGATGTGTGACATAAGCTTCTAAATGTTGTGCATAAAATGCCAGGACAATTCAAAACCTCCCCAAATGACACCATTTTGGAAAGTAGACAAACCAAGCTATTTGCTGAGAGGCATGTCGAGTCCATGGAATATTTTATATTGTGACACAAGTTGCGGGAAAGAGACAAATTTTTTTTTTTTTTTGCACAAAGTTGTCACTAAATGATATATTGCTCAAACATGCCATGGGAATATGTGAAATTACACCCCAAAATACATTCTGTTGCTTTTCCTGAGTATGGGGATACCACATGTGTGAGACTTTTTGGGAGCCTAGCCGCGCACGGGACCCCGAAAACCAAGCACCGCCTTCAGGCTTTCTAAGGGCGTAAATTTTTGATTTCACTCTTCACTGCCTATCACAGTTTGGAGGCCATGGAATGCCCAGGTGGCACAACCCCCCCCCCCCCAAATGACCCTATTTTGGAAAGTAGATACCCCAAGCTATTTGCTGAGAGGTATAGTGAGTATTTTGCAGACCTCACTTTTTGTCACAAAGTTTTGAAAATTGAAAAAAGAAAAATATTTTTTTTTTCTTGTCTTTCTTCATTTTCAAAAACAAATGAGAGCTGCAAAATACTCACCATGCCTCTCAGCAAATAGCATGGGGTGTCTACTTTCCAAAATGGGGTCATTTGGGGGGGGGTTGTGCCACCTGGGCATTCCATGGCCTCCGAAACTGTGATAGGCAGTGAAGAGTGAAATCAAAAATTTACGCCCTTAGAAAGCCTGAAGGCTTTCGGGGTCCCGTACACGGCTAGGCTCCCAAAAAGTCCCACACATGTGGTATCCCCATACTCAGGAGAAGCAGCTAAATGTATTTTGGGGTGCAATTCCACATATGCCCATGGCCTGTGTGAGCAATATATCATTTAGTGACAACTTTGTGCAAAAAAGAAAAAAAAAATTTGTCACTTTCCCGCAACTTGTGTCAAAATATAAAATATTCCATGGACTCAACATGCCTCTCAGCAAATAGCTTGGGGTGTCTACTTTCCAAAATGGGGTCATTTGGGGGGGTTTTGTGCCATCTGGGCATTTTATGGCCTTCAAAACTGTGAAGGCTGTGTCATTTGGGGGGGGGGGGGGTTTGTACTGCCCTGCCATTTTAGCACCTCAAGAAATGACATAGACAGTCATAAACTAAAAGCTGTGTACATTCCAGAAAATGTACCCTAGTTTGTAGACGCTATCATTTTTGCGCAAACCAATAAATGTACGCTTATTGGCATTTTTTTACCAAAGACATGTGGCCGAATACATTTTGGCCTAAATGTATGATTAAAATTGAGTTTATTGGATTTTTTTTATAACAAAAAGTAGAAAATATCATTTTTTTTCAAAATTTTTGGTCTTTTTCCATTTAAAGCGCAAAAAATAAAAACCGCAGAGGTGATCAAATACCATCAAAACAAAGCTCTATTTGTGGGAAGAAAAGGATGCAAATTTTGTTTGGGTACAGCATTGCATGACCGCGCAATTAGCAGTTAAAGCGGCGCAGTGCCAAGTTGTAAAAAGTGCTCTGGTCAGGAAGGGGGTAAATCCTTCCGGGGCTGAAGTGGTTAAACACTGCACTACACTGACACACTATACTCACACACTATACTAATACTACACTAACACTCTACACTCAACAAGTCACAATAGGTGAACACACTAACTCGCTAGTAGGAAACTGAGCCCTGCTCTATCTATCTTAAGGTGACCAGATTTTTAAAATGAAATCCAGGGACATTTTTTTTTTGGCAAATGGTATTTTATAAGCATATTTTCCTCAAATGATATATGCAGTGTATGTGTTTATGGAGTGATTGTATGATATACATGTTATTTCTCACATTTTGCCCATGAGAAAAAAAATACTTCTAATAATTTTTTTGGGATATGATTACCAAATGTTAAGAAGATAAGATGCATTTATTGATATTATATATAATTATATATTTCTCTATATACTGTATTTCCCTCTCTCTCTGTATATATTGTACCCTCTCTCTCTGTACATACTGCATCTCCCCTCTTTCTCTGTATATACTGTAACCCCCTCTCTCTCTCTGTATATACTGCATCTCCCCCCCCACTTTCTGTATATAATGTACCACTCCCCTTTCTCTCTCTCTTTGCATATACTGTACCCCCTCTCTCTCTCTGTATATACTGTATCCCCCCTCTCTGTGTATATACTGTATCCCCCTCTCTGTATATACTGTACCACCCCTCTGTATACTGTATATACTGTCTCACCCTCTCTATATATACTGTATCCCCCTCTCTCTGTATATACTTTATCTCCCCTCTCTCTCTATAAATACTACAACCCCCCTCTGTATACTGTAACCGCCCTTTATGTATACTGTAACACCCCCCTCTCTGTACACTGTAACCCCCATCTCTCTGTATATACTGTACCCCCTCCCCATCTCTCTGTATATACTGTATCCCCCTCTCTCTCTATACTGTAACCCTTGCCCTCTCTCTATACTGTAACCCTTGCCCTCTCTATACTGTAATCCTTGCCCTCTCTATACTGTAACCCCCCTCTCTGTATATACTGTAACCCCCTCTGTATATACTGTAACCCACTCCCCTCTGTATACTGTAACCCCCCCTCTCCCTCTCTGTATACTGTAACACCCCCCTCTCTGTATACTGTAACCCCCATCTCTCTGTATATACTGTACCCCCTCCCCATCTCTGTATATACTGTACCGCCTCCCCATCTCTCTGTATATACTTTATCCCCCTCTCTCTCTATACTGTAACCCTTGCCATCTCTGTATATACTGTAACCCCCACCCTGTATATACTGTACCTCCCCGTATATACTGTAACCCCCCCTCCCTCTTTATACTGTAACCCCCCTCTCCCTCTCTGTATACTGTAACCCCCCTCTCCCTCTCTGTATACTGTAACCCCCTCTCTGTATACTGTAACCCCCCTCTCTGTATACTGTAACCCCCCATCTCCCTCTCTGTATACTGTAACCCCCCCCTCTCCCTCTGTAAACTGTAACCCCCCTCTCTCTGTACCTCAACAGTTTGGTTCTGGCTGTCCATCACGTGTAGTCTCTCTGCAGGCTGCAGCCAATGGTCAGGTGTAGTGTGGCCTCTGAATGCTCCTCGAGTGCCAGTCTGGGCCCCGCCCCTTCCCTTCTCCTTCCTTCCATTCAGCAGAGCGGCCAGCACAGCTGTGTGTCTGTGTGCAATCAGCTGTGTGCAGCTCAGGGCGATCTGGGCTGGATCGGCACTGCAGGGGGAGAAAAGCAGTGACTGCAGCCGGAGTTGGACCCGGCGGCCCCTGCCTGCAATCCGGGGACAAATCAGGGGACGGTCTTAGACCGGGGACCATGTCCTCAGTCCGGGGACTGTCTCTGGAAACCGGAGACGTCTGGTCACTGTAATCTATCTCCAGTCCAACAACAATGCCAAATCTTTCTATGGGAAGTTACATTTTATAGTGTGGGGTGGGACTATTAGCACTGAGCCATGACTGGAGAAAGTCATCATCACTTTCTCCAATCAGGGCTCTCACAGTGCTAATTGGTGAAGCAGGTCAGGTGCAAGGCTTCATCCAATTAGGGCCCTAGAATGCACTGTGAAGCGCGCAATGCATTGTGGGGCAATCGGCGGGCGAACATCTTGCGAACAGCGATGTTTGGGCCAAAATTTTGCTCGGCCTGAACGGTTCGCCTGACACTAGAGAGCAGAAGCAAAAGGTCACATCCCTTAGAGGTCTTTTTAAAACATTTATTGGTTAAAAGCATCCAATACATACAACATTCTTGGGGGGAATGGCCTACCCCTTAGCAACCCAGTTGAAATGCAATAGTGCTGTTAATATTTGACAGTCTTTATCAAGCCCTAACATAGATCTCCAATCAATTGTTTTCATGATTCTTATTATATCCACTGCTCAAGTCCTGAGGAAAGAGGAAGCATTTTTCCTGAAACGTGTTGGCTGTATTTGATGCCCTTGAACAATAAACCGGGAATCACTAAAGGGCAGAAGGTAGTCCCGGATCTGGAATGAGTTACTGTCCCATACGGACTTGCCATTTTGGAGCAGGAGGCAGGATAGTTCTAGACGGAGGGTGGAAGCTGCTTGAGTTAAAGTGGTTGTAAAGGCTTAAGGTTTTTTTACTTTTCATGAATTCTAAGGTACTGGGGTGGATGCACTCACTTGCCCCACCAGCATTCAAGCCCCTAACACCACAGGGTGGTCTGTAAAATTTCACAGGCTGATAGATATCTTCTTCCCTCTTCGGAACAGGGCCTTGGTGGAAACCAACTCAGGAACCATAAATGCTGCAAATTCTTAATTTCAGAACTGAGATTGCGATCACATAACGAGCCAGCTTTCTCCTTTTCTCCTCTGAGAGATGCAATGGGCGGGGCTTAGATTCCCCTGCTGATGTCAGTCTGGAGGGGAGAAGGAGGGGTGGGGAAGAGGAGGAGAGAGCTGGCTGGTCATGTGATCGCAATCTCAGCTCTGAAATAAGGTATTTGCAGCAATTATATTTATAAATCATACACAGAGGGGGACACTGCAAAAGGGGCAAGTGCTGATGGTGTATACAGGTTAGTCTTATGAGAGCAGCAGGAGGGGGGAGGGATGGTACTATCACAAACAGAGGGGGGAGGGGAGGGGGAGGAGGACACAGGAGCAGAGAGGAGACAGATAGCAGGCTGCGGATGACGGGGGCACGTAAACTGACCACAGTGTCAGGCTCAGTAGCCATCATACATCGTGGTCAGTTTACATAAGGGAAGACAGAAACTGGCAGGGTCAGCCAGTTTTTTTAGGTGTTACAGGGGGCCAAATGACAGAGGACAAGCACTGTGTCATAAAACATGCTTTAAATGAGCCGGATTCTTTTTTTGGGGGGTTAACAAACACTTTAATCACTCGTTGGCATGCCTGGTATAGTCGTCGATGGATCCCAGTTGGCAGAGAACCATCTTCTCCAACCACAGTTTCTAACAGCCTTCTCACTAGATCCGTGTTAGTCCCAATCAACAGAGAGTTCTGTTCAGCTCCAGGAATCCTGTGGCACATCACAGCCAGGGTGTCAAATGTATCATTCTTCCCTGTGGCTGCTGGCCCAAAGGAGATCTTTATGGGAATATATCCATCATACAGAAATTTGTAAGTCCCAATTCTCCAAATTCCCAGCTCTTTGAGGTTGCTTAGGGGAATGTGTTTCAAATATTGATCATAAAAGTCCCGATAAAGTAAAGTGACTTGAGCCCCCATATCTAACAGTGCCTTGGTATAAATACCTTCTACCTGTACAGTCAAAATTGGGGGTCGCCCCACTAGCTTTTCTGGCAATCTTCCCACTTCAGCTTTCTTGAGGTTCTTTCTACCTCTACTTTGAAAAGAACTAACAATAGCCCTGGGTGGTGATAGGTCATTGACTCCCTGTGCCCGAGTCCCAGACCCTGGTGACGGGTTATTTGATTTGGGAGATTTCACACTCTTCTTCCGACATTTCTTCTCATTCTGTTGTCTTTTATTTTGACTCTTGGAGCTCAATTCCTTCTTAGGGCTCTCAGTTGGCTCCCTCACTAAAACCCCTGAAGTTTCCCGCCTTCTGAATTGTTAGCAACTGCTGTAGTGCTTGTAACAATTCTGCCAGGAAGTTCGACTCTCCCTTTCTTTGAAGGCACTGCCTCTGAAAATGCCCAGGCTCCCCACTCTGAAAATACTTCCTGGGATCAGTCTTGTCTAGCTAAGCTGTAGCTTGAGCTTCCATCACATGCAGCAATGTCTGTTGCATCTGATCTTGGGCTTGAGCTACTTGTGTAAGCAATTTAATCGGGGTGTTCTCAGGAACAGGCGGTACTAGAGCAGTCTTAGGGCACTCCCCCCCACTCTGATTATTCATCACTGTCCACTTCTTAAACCCCCTTCTCTACCTGCACAGGCTGGGCTGACACTTTTCCTATCTTCAGGTGGACTCTCGTCCCTTCTCTTGATCCTTGATTTTTTTTATCCAACAAGGCTTCTTCCTCCCTGACCAGCTTCATTAACTCTGGGTAAGTTGGGACCATCTGCATCCCTTTTAACAGTGGATAAAGCCAAATGGGTGGTTGGGTCGGGCCCCTTGGAGAATTTGTTCCAGTCTGACTTTTTTGGCCTCTTTTGGGTTAATCCCTTTCTTCAGAATGTTCTGATGCAGAATCCGGTCCACTCTAACAACATAGGCAGATAGTTTCTCTCCTCTATACTGATGAGTGTGCTCAACTTGTACATCAAGTCAGGGGTGTTCTCTTCCTTTCCATAGACTGCACACAGAGCTTCAGTATAGTCCATGGTTATTCAGTCGGGCTTTCCCCTCTTCAAACTCTGAATGACACCTGCCACAGGGCTTCTGAGGCCTTCACTTATTCTCTGTCTTTTCACTGCCTCAGGCACACTCCATTCTTCCACTGCTTGAATGACTTGATCCATCCAGTTTTCAAACTCCTCTTCACGTTCTAGGGTTGGTGTTTGACCCGAGAAGAACTGTAGCTTTCAGTATCCTTGATTTGCTGAGATATTAGTGCTTTTTATCAGACTCTCAACCAGCCAAGTCATATCCATATAAAAGGAGGCAGGAGGCATTTCCATTCCATAAGTATCTACTTCTTCCTCGGTCTCAGAACTCACTGAACCAAGTCTGGAATGCTCTTCCTCTGGATTTCCCACTGTCAGCAGAGGTATCACTTGAGCCTCCAATTGGAAAGGTTTCCCCATGGGGTTTTATTTGCAGCAAATAATCGAAAATTGGTTGAAAAAATATAAGTTTTATTAAGAAAAATTACATAAAAAGAGCATTTATTTGTATTAAAACATGAGGTCTGTCAATGAGTCTAATACATGTACATCATAATACAGCTGTGTAGGTATACATAGGAAAGCATAGCATG
Organism: Aquarana catesbeiana; assembly: GCF_042186555.1. NCBI lineage: Eukaryota > Metazoa > Chordata > Amphibia > Anura > Ranidae > Aquarana > Aquarana catesbeiana. The sequence continues at coordinate 21,912,631 of NC_133327.1, forward strand.
ATATAAGTATTGTGATCATACTAGAGACCCCGACGCGTTTCAACCTTAGCAGTAGAGGTCTTCTTCTGGGGGAAAAAGTAGAAACTCTAGAGAAAGATGCATTGTGAAAGTAAGATCTTTTGAAAAACAACACTATCAAGAAACAATATATGTTGATATTGACACATAAATTATTATTATTCAAATATATTTACCACTAACAGCTGAGAAAAATAGCCTCCTGATTGCTGTGCTTAAAAATTGCTGGAGGATCCGACTGATGTGGCGAGTGCTCCCACCACGCAGGAGAATGGAATGCATGTCAGAAGGCTAACCCAGGGCCTACAACAGGCCGTGCTTAAGACCCCACAAGGAGGGGGCAAGAGAGGAGCCGGAGAACAAAGACAGGAATGAACCTCTCACCAAACCACTGTTAAAGTGTATCATGATAATAAATTAGAAAAAATGTCACTTATTAGAGACTAATGATTTTTTTTTAAGCATTAAAATGTGTGATAAAATTAAATAAAGTGATAAAATTGAAAATGAAAAATAAATTAATGGTGAGTAAGATGAAGGTGTAAGTGAGGTGAATCTGTGTTGGGAGGATGTGAACTAAGGAAAAAATGGAGGGGGGAGAGAGTGACAATGGAAACCACGTGAATAGTGCTGGTGCATAGATGTGTGTGTGAAAAAAAGGGTATAAAAAGCTGATGATAATAACGTGAGTAATGAAAAATGGAAACAAAAACAGAACAAAATAGAAATACAAAACCAAACCAAACCCAGAGCTGGGGGGGGATGGAAGTGTGTAAAAATGGACAAAAAAGACGAGAGAATAGTGTGATATGGGAATAACTGCAAGAAAAAGGGTAGTGACGGATCAGGAACAGGATCGCAGGAGATAGTTTCTGTGATGTGACAAGGGTGAAGGCAGAGATCCACTGGGCTGAATGGCTTAGGTAGGCAGGACTGACAAGCAGAATATCATCAACAGCCGAGTAACTGTGGAGAGATAGGAGCTGGCAATTAGCCAACAGCTGAGCGGCCAGTGTTGCTATGTGGCAATCCGGTTGATCTTCAGCTAGCTCTTATGCCCCGTACACACGGTCGGACTTTGTTCGGACATTCCGACAACAAAGTCCTAGGATTTTTTCCGACGGATGTTGGCTCAAACTTGTCTTGCATACACACGGTCACACAAAGTTGTCGGAAAATCCGATCGTTCTAAACGCGGTGACGTAAAACACGTACGTCAGGACTATAAACGGGGCAGTGGCCAATAGCTTTTATCTCTTTATTTATTCTGAGCATGCGTGGCACTTTGTCCGTCGGATTTGTGTACACACGATCGTAATTTCCGACAACGGATTTTGTTGTCGGAAAATTTTATAGCCTGCTCTCAAACTTTGTGTGTCGGAAAATCCGATGGAAAATGTGTGATGGAGCCTACACACGGTCGGAATTTCCGACAACAAGGTCCTATCACACATTTTACTTCGGAAAATCCAATCGTGTGTAAGGGGCATTAGATGTTTAATTGCATGTTAGATACTTTGGACCCAATGAGCTGTGTATTATACAGCAGACAATCTTCCTGTGTAAATCAAGACTGTAACTGGATTCACAGCAGACCAATGAATGGCAAAGATGTCTGTATATAGTGCCTATAATATATTGGTACAGATCCTTGAACTAAAGATGGTAATGAGTGCAAGAGACAATGGTTTCTATGTACAGTGTCTATAAAACTGGGCTATTGCCCGCTTACCACACTGGAAGATGATGATCATGGTCGTTATGATGATAGTGAAGATGATGATGATGATGATCTCTCAGGAATGTGGCTCAAGGCATAACATCCGGCCCATGGCTCACACAAATCCGGTATCTCTGCAGGATGGATGGAACAGGAGCGGCCTCCAGAGTGCTGCCGGAAAGCGATGGGGAACTGTCCGCAGGTGTCCATAAGGATATCTGCTGGGTAACTCTGCCAAAGCAGGTCGCAACTCAGCTACAACTTACCCTATCACAGATTCCCTGCATGCAGATCCACGCCGGTCCCAAGAGAGCATGCCAGTCTTCAATCCTTCACTCTTAAAGTCTCTCTCAGCAGTCTGCTCTTCTCCATCAGCCAGCTGGTAGTTGTAGTTTCACATAATACAGCCAAAGGGCTAATCCTATCGGTATGGACTACGTCCCAAGATGCTTTGCTCTGTCTTGTCTCTAATTAGGAATGTAACAGGACAGCCCACACTGTTACTGTTAGAGGGAAACAGCTACCCCTGAAACAATGCCACACAGCATCTCCTGATTGCAGGAGTAGGTAGATATCCAGCTCCTGGCTACATAGAGATAAACTGGAAAGTAGAGAACTAATGCCGCGTACACACGAGCGGATTTTCCGTCGGGAAAATCTTGGATGGTTTTTCCAATGGAATTCCGCTCAAACTTGCCTTGCATACACACGGTCACACAAAAGTTCTCGGAACTTTCGACCGTGAAGAACGCAGTGATGTGGGGCGTGATGCTGACGTGAGATGTCGGATGGGGGGAGGGGCCTGAAGGTGGCGCCGGAGTGAGGGGCGGAGGCGGGCAGGACAGAGCGGGCCGCCGTGTACGAGGCGAGGAGTGGGGTGAGAGTCTGCGGCCGCCTCGTGCACGGAGAAACCCGGAGGACGCTGCGAGCCACTCTGTCACCCTAGTACCAGTGGGAGAGACTGCCTCCCCGCGGAATACACAGCGGGGGGAGGGATACACGAACGGTGCTCCGGAGCTGGAGGAGTGACAGGGGGAGTATGGAGGCAGCGGGGATAGGATTCCCCGGACGGCAGCGGTCCCCACCAGGGCCTGTAAAACAGTGAAGCAAATGACACAGGCAGCAAGGATACCTCAATAGACTTCTCCCCCTTCATCCCACCTTGGAATCGGTCACCATCAGTACAAGCCAGAGCATAAAGGCAGCATACATAATAAGGAAATGGTGAGTTTGCAGCACCGAAGAAGATCGCCTCCCCAAGTATGATAACCTATGACTTTGAATTGATAAATATGAAGTGATAAGGACTGGAGAGGTTGGATACATTTTTAAAAGAGGAGGAAAAGGGAAGAAAAGAAGGGAAGGAAAGAAAAAGCAACATAAGAGTTTGTCCATAGAGCCCGGGACTGAGAGTCTGTTTGTAAGATACCCCCAAATAGTTGGGAGGTGGGGAGGCCGCAGAAAGGGGTTTTGAATTAGGAAGGCATAGAGGCGCTATAGAGCGCCTGGCTTTCGGACGGACGGAAACTAATTGCAGCAAACATTTTCAGCAGTGAGTCCTATACTGGGCAGCACGGGTTGGAGACCGGGCTGATGGGAGGTATGAGACATACTGCAAGATGGAATCTAAGCAACTGATATTGGTAGAAGTAAGCTAGTTGAAGCATGAGAGGACGGAACCACAAAACAGCGGAACCCAAGACCCCCAGGGAGAGCCTCAACTCTAGTACAATCCAGAAGTACCTCAAAGAAGTGAGTGTCAAAAGTCCAGGAGCGGATATGAAACAAGCAGGAACGAAAGACAAAAAAACCCAGATGAAACAAAAAGGGGGACAGGGGGAGAAGCCCAGAGAAGATATGGAGCAAGAAGGCGCAGGAGCCATGAGTGATATGGAGGAGTCAAGAAATCCCGCACTTTTGATAAATAAAATAAAAATGACAGAAATGTTTACTAAATTAGAAAATGTGATCAAATCAGAAATACTAAACGTACGTTCAGATATGAGTCATCTGCTACGCAGAGTGGAGGAAATAGAAGAAGCTTCAGATTCCCAGGCAAAAGAGTTACAGGATTTAAAAGCGCAAATGAAGAAAATGCAAAATGCATGCTGGCTTACAAACTGGAAGAACAAGAAAATCAAAGCCGCCGCCAAAATTTGCGGATAAGAGCCCTCCCTGAACAACATAATGGGGATTTAAGTAACAAGGTGCAGAAAATCTTTAATCCAATCCTGGGAAGAAGGTAAGATGAGGTGTTGAGGATTGAAAGAGTGCACAGGATTAGAAAACCCCCTAACATAAGACAAGATATCCCAAGAGATGTAATAGTTCCGAATTCCATTCGTATGAAGACAAGGAGAAGATATGGACCAACCTTAGAGGGGCGCCCCCATTAAGTTTTGATAACAAAGATTTAAAAATTTTTGCCGACTTATCAGCGGGAACCCTGTCATGAAGAAGGCAACTAAAACCCTTGCTAGACCAACTGAGGAAGGCCAATCTAAAATATAGTGGGGGTTTCCAACATCCCTGCTGGTAACAAAAGAAGGCAGAACGCACAAGATGAGGTTTCCGGAGGAAATGCGGGACTTTTGTGAAAACCTGGGGATTCCTACACCAGAAGTCCCTACACCAGTGAAATAGAAAGATGAAAAGATAAAGAGGACAAACACAAGATGATCGGAGAAGAAGAGAAGGAAAGAGGACTTCCCTTTTTTTTTCTCCTCCTCTTAGTCTCCCCCTGTCGGGGGGGAGAGTGGAGATTGAAGACTGAGACTTATAATAAAGGTTCCAGGGGAGTGGGTTGGGGGGGAGGGGGATAAAGGGAATAAGCGATATAAGAAATACAGGAGGGAGGAGGGAGGGGGGTTCCTATCTGCAGAGAGGGAGTGCTCAGAGGACGTCAGAGAAAGGGGAAAAAGGTTCATTTACATTTATGCTGGAGTTAAATTTTGTGTCTTATAACGTCAAGGGACTGAATTCCCCAGTAAAAAGACATAAAATTCTCAAGGAACTCCAACACTACAGAGCGGATGTAGTATTCCTCCAGGAGACACACTTGACCCTGGAATCAAACATAAAATTATATTCTCCATGGTTGCCCCTTTGGTACTACAGCGATACACCAATTAGGTGATCAAAGGGAGTGGCAATCGGGTTTTCTAAATCCGCTAAATTCTCAGTAGTGGAAAGGTTGACGGATCCAGAGGGCCGATTCTTATTCCTTAAGGGTTTCCTGGGGAGGAAAAAGCTCACTTTAGTGAATGTCTACTGTCCCAATAAAAATCCGATCGGGTTTCTAAAAGGGGTGCTCTCCAAATTGGCGGAATTCAGGGAAGGAGAGGTGGTGTTGGCAGGGGACTTCAACTTCTGTCTGGACCCTGCCCAGGATAGTACGTCCCGGGCACAGGGGACAAGTAAGGCTCAATTAAGCATGATTAGGCGTCGGCTGCACCAATGCCATCTAATAGACGTGTGGAGGATGTAACATGTAAAAACTATAGATTATACCTTCTTCTCCCCTGTGCTCTCAGGGATCAAAAAGTTTTAGAAAAGATCCAGGAGGAAATTGAATTTTTCTTCAGAGTTAATGACACAGGAGGAATCTCCCCATCGGTGTTGTGGAAGGCGCACAAAGCGTTTATAAGAGGGGTATTGATATCCATAGGGGCTGGGTTAAAAAAAAAAAAGAAGAGAGGAGAGGGAAAAGCCCATTGAGGAAATTTTTGTATTAGAACAGGACCACAAAAAATCAAAAGGCCAGAGCCAGGACAGCTTCTGTCAATTAGTTGCAAAAAGGGAAGAGTTAAGAGACAGTATGGAGCAAGAGTCTAAAAGTGCCCTCAATAAATTAACAAAAGAGAGATATATGTGGGGGAATAAATCTAGCAAACATCTGGCGAGGATATTGAGAAAGAAAAGGGACAGGAATTACATCGAGAAAATACAAAATAAAAAAGGCGAAGCAGTAGGTACAAGCAGGACAAGGAATAGCGGAAGAGTTTAGAAAGTACTTTGAAGCCCTATACTCTATTAGACAAAAGGGATTAGGAGAAAGCTCAAAGGCAGGGAAGGTGGAAGAATTCCTAAAGGAGGCAGGGGTAGCCGAGTTGTCTGAAGAGGAGAGAGATTCCCTGGACAGACCTATAGAGGAGGAGGTAATTCTTGTTGCTCTAAAGAGTGTCCCCAAGGGGAAAAGTCCTGGCCCCGATGGATTCACTTGACTATATCTGGAAAAATTTAAACATATTCTGGTTCCCAGATTAAGCCATTAATGGAATGAACTGGGTCCTAATTGCACAATGGAGGGGGAGGCCCTGGTAGCGTCTATTACATAAATTTATAAAGAAGGCAAAAATATGGAGCTTTGCTCTAGCTATAGACCCATTTCATTATTGAATGCCGATGTGAAGCTATATGCCAAAGTCCTGGCAGGTAGACTAAGGGACAGGATGACCAATCTGGTGCACCCAGATCAGGTGGGATTTGTGCCGGGGAGGCAGAGTAGGGACAATGTAGTGCGTTCAGTACTCCTGGTGGAGTCCACCAAACGAGGGAGGCCCCCAGTTCTATTCCTGTCAATGGATGCAGAAAAAGCGTTTGACAGGGTAGACTGGGGGTGTATGATCAAAACTCTAGCAACAATGGGGATAGGCCCAAGATTCATCTCCTGGGTTAAAACACTTTATACCAGTCCCTCTGCATTTGTAAAGGTGAATGGAGTTTCCTCTGACCCCTTCCGGATGGATAATGGCACTAGGCAGGGGTGCCCATTGTCCCCCCTACTATTCGATCTAACCTTGGAACCCCTACTATCTGCCATTCGTAATAATCCAGACTGTAGCGGGGTGAGGAGAGGATCAGAGGAACACAAACTAGCGGCTTTCGCCGACGATGTGATGTTTTTCATCACAAACCCCAAGATTACGATCCCGAATATTCTGCGGGTCCTTAAAAGATATGGGGAGATTTCAAATTTCAAAATCAACCTCGGCAAGTCCGAGGTGCTCAATGTGAATGTGGGCATACAAGAGGAAAAGAGCCTCGTAGGGTCGTTTCCCTTCCCCTGGAGAAAAGCAATCAGCTATTTGGGGATCAAGTTATCAAATAACCTGAAGGAAATGTATTTAAACAATTATATCCCACTGCTGGATGAAATTAGACGAGAAATAAGAGGTTTGGTCTCGTGTCCCCTTTCATGGATAGGTCGTATCAATGCAGTGAAAATGGTCATAACTCCTAAAATACTGTACAAGTTCCAGATGCTCCATATCCAGCTCCCCACGTCGTATTTTAGGGCCTTAAGGGGCCTGATATCGAGGTTTGTCTGGGGTGGCAAAAAACCACGAATTGCTCGATCAGTCTTGAGTAGGAGAAAAGAAAAAGGGGGGCTTGCACTTCCAGATTTTAATAAATATTACAAATCGGTGGTACTTGTACGAGTAATAGAATGGTCAAAGGGGGCTTTGGATAGGAGGTGGGTAAATATAGAACACAGTTTGAGTAGTAGAGTAGTACATTATTTGGAACCCTCCTAAGTTTAGAACACTGAGCACAGAGATAGCGGCACTAACACATAATGCTTTAAAGTTTTGGGACCAGGTCCACACCCAGAATAACTGGACTTGCAATTCACCTTTGATATATTTGAAAGAGAATATTTTTTTTTGAACCGGGGAGGAGGGAGATGGGAGGGAATTGGATTAAAAGTGACAGTACACAATTAAAAGATGTAACGAAAGAAGGGAAAATATGCACGTATTCTGATTTAAAAGATAGGTCTGATAATTTCTCTATGGATCCATGGAGGTACGTCCAGCTGTCTTTTTTTATCGGGAAATTGAGTACAGACCACTTGAGCAGCTCTATGAGAGAGAGCAATCGAGGGGCCTTGTCTCCCAAATCTATAAGATTCTGAGCGGGAGGGAGGAGCTGGAGGTGCCCCCATATATTAACCCCTTCCCGCCGACCGTACGCAGATATGCGTACTCGGCTTTCCGGGGTTATACCGGGATGATTACCGCAGCTGCAGGCATCATCCCGGTACCGTTGTTTACAGCGGGCGATCGGCTACCCGTGTATAACAACCAATGCGGCTAAAAGCCGCTCGGTTGTTATACCGGAGGAGCGGGAGGGGACATCCCCCCCTCCCGCCGCCTCCTGCCACCTCCCGCCGCTGTTACCGGGCCTCCCGTGCGATCGGGAGGCCCGGTGTCCAATCGGGAATCTTCGGCAGCTGGGGGCGGGCTGGAACGAAGCAGCTTTCTTGTTGTAAACGCAGAAGCGACGTCATGACGTCACTTCCCGTTTACTCCGCTGCCAATGGCGCCGAATTTAAAAAAGTACACAGTATTCAGAATCGCCGTTTTTGGCGATCTGAATACTTTGAAGTGTAAAGGAGGGATGGGGGGTCTTTTAGACCCCCCATCCCTCCATAAAGAGTACCTGTCACCACCTATTACTGTCACAAGGGATGTTTACATTCCTTGTGACAGCAATAAAAGTAAAAAAAAAAAAAAAATTTTTAAACACAATTTATAAAGTAAAAAAATAAATAAAATAAATAAATAAATAAATAAATAAATAAATAAAAATTTTAAAGTGCCCCTGTCCCCACGAGCTCGCGCAGCGAAGAAAACGCATACGGAAGTCGCGCCCGCATATGTAAACGGTGTTCAAACCACACATGTGAGGTATTGCCACGATCGTCAGAGCGAGAGCAATAATTCTAGCCCTAGACCTCCTCTGTAGCTCAAACCTGGTAACCATAAAAAAATTTTAAAGTGTCGCCTATGGAAATTCATAGGTCCCGTAGTTTGTCGCCATTCCACGAGTGCGTGCAATTATAAAGGGTGACATGTTTGGTATCTATTTACTCGGCGTAACATCATCTTTCACATTATGCTAAAAAATTGGGGTAACTTTACTGTTTGGATTTTTTAAAATTCATGAAAGTGTCCCTTTTCCAAAAATTTGCGTTTAAAACACCGCTGCACAAATACCGTGTGATAAAAAATATTGCAACAATCGCCATTTTATTCTCTAGATTCTCTGCTAAAAAAATATATATAATGTTTGGGAACTCTAGCAAAAAATACGGATTTTAACTTGTAAACACCAAATTTCAAAAATAGGCTTAGTCATGAAAGGGTTAAAATATGGGAAAGGGAGTTAGGGTCATGGTGTAGTAATTCCACATTAGGAAAGATTTTGAAGATGCTACATAAATCAGCAGTAGACAGTAAGAGGACAGAGATAAATTTCAAATGCCTAGCAAGGTGGTATGCCACCCCAGACAAAATAAGCAAGTTTGACTCTGCAAAATCGGAGGAATGTTGGAGAGGGTGCGGGGCGGTGGGAATATCTGGTGGGAGTGCGCCGTCATCAAAACTTTCTGGGAAAAAATTATAAAATTAACTAAAGTTATCACGGACAAAACCTTGGTAGAAGATCCATGGGTTTGTTTGTTTCACGGTACGGAACAGCCCATCAAGCAATATCAAAAATCTATAGTACCCATCTTGCTGGACGCAGCCAAGAGGCAGATTTCGAGGAATTGGCTGGAGTCAGACAGCCCAAACATTCGAGAGTGGCTCTTCTGTATAAATGAAATATACAACATGGAGTGGATAGTGAGGGAGCTGATCTAGATGAGGGGGAGGTGAGGGAGGTGAGGGCGGATAAATGAGCTGTATGGCGGAATTATAAAAGCTCTTGGAGCTATCTGGAGGAGGTTACAAGGAGGGACTGAGGGGGAGGGTATTTCTGATAGTCCAGCTATAACAGGAGTACCCTATTTAGCATTACGATGTCCATCTGCAGAAGGGGGGCTGGGGAGGGATAGAGAGGGGGGGAGGGGGGGCGGAAATGTAAGTGAGTATATAATTAAATGATTTTGTAAGAAGTATCGATGTAGACTCTCTGTTGGAGGAAAGCTATTTATTTTTTGTATTTGAAAAATTAAATAAAAAAAAAAAAAAAAAAAAAAAGAACGCAGTGACGTACAACACTACGATGAGCCAATAAAATTAAGGTCAATGCTTTCGAGCATGCATCGAATTGTTTCCGAGCATGCGTGAATTTTTGCGCATCCGAATTGCATACAGGCGAACGCATTTTTGGATAGGAACTTTTTCCAACCGAAAAATAGAGAACCTGCTCTCAATCTTTTGCTCGCTGGAATTCCGCCGGCAAAAGTATGATGGAGCATACACATGGTCGGAATTTCTGACCAAAAGCTCACATCCGACTTTTGCTGGCAGAATTTCTGATCGTGTGTATGAGGCTTAAGAGGCGCAAGACTGGAGTGGCATTGCTTGAACATGTCTGCATTGAACTTGTAGGCAGTTAGGCTTAGCTGGTCAATATCTGCAAAAGACCTGAACCTGCATCCAAACACATTTGAAGTCCATGGTGGTGGAATTCAAGTGGGCTGTTCAGCAGTGTTTGTAGATCACTGCAGACCTATAAAGGGGTTTCCTCAAGATCTGTAGCAATCTAAAGGATCAACATTGTCCAGCTGGCATTGTGTTGGTGTCTGTAATTGCACTTTAAGTGTTTTTATGTTTATAACCTTAGGGGTGGGCCTTGGGAGAGAAATAAAGCATCTTATTGGCCATCTTGCTGACAGGTAGCTTCTAACTGTCTGGAATACCCTGGCCAGTCAGTGGCTTTGCTGTGAATGAGGTGAGCAATCAAAGACTTTGTTTATTTCTTGAAGGCCCACCTTTGGGATTTGTATAAATTGAGCTCAATGGCTGATTGTAAATGATCACCTTGTAAAACAACCCATTCAGTTTAAAATCAAAATGAAAGGCAAAGCATTTGTGTATACTGTATTAAAAAAAAATGATAAATACCTTTTTTCCCTTTTTTATTTTACAATTCCCTCATAACAGCGGGGGAGGAGAAGCAACAGCACACTGAGCTTCTCAGCGAATGGCTGTGCAGAGGGTGTCAGGACAAGTATGATCATAGGAGGAGAGCACACTGAGTTCCCAGCATAGCTAGAGAACAATCTATTCTCCTGCTTAGTGTGGTCAACTTTTAATAGGAAAGCAGAGGGACTGGCAAGCGCACCAGGGATGTTCACACAAAGGAAACAATACAAAGAGAATAGGATGTTTTTATCAAGTCCATGGTACAGCACATATCAGGAATATGACATGTTGGGTTTGCATACTCTTTAATGCAGCAGAATGTTTTTTTACCTGTTGATCCAGCCAATAAGTCTGTTATTTTTTAACTTCCTTTAACACTTTTATGCCCTGTACACAGATGTACACGGATTTTCCGATGGAAAATGTGTGATAGGACCTTGTTGTCGGAAATTCCGACCATGTGTGGGCTCCATCGCACATTTTCCATCGGAATTTCTGACACACAAAGTTTCAGAGCTTGCTATAAAATTTTCAGACAACAAAATCTGTTGTCGGAAATTCCGATCATGTGTACACAAATCCGACGCACAAAGTGCCACGCATGCTCAGAATAAATTAAGAGACAAAAGCTATTGGCTACTGCCCCATTTATACTCCCGGCGTACATGTTTTATGTCACCGCGTTTAGAACTATCGGATTTTCCGACAACTTTGTTTGACCGTGTGTATGCAAGACAAGTTTGAGCCAACATCCGTCGGAAAAAATCCTAGGATTTTGTTGTTGGAATGTCCGATCAATGTCCGAACGTGTGTACAGGGCTTTACTGCCACCGTAAATACTACAGTGTTGATTTTGAGGGGTTTTACATGCACTCCCGGCAGCTTCAGCCACAGGGAGTGTGTGTAAATCTGACATGCCAACTACTGGCTGTCAGATAGAAGTAATCTGGAATTACAATTCATTGGTGGGCACAAGAGTTTTTGGTTTTAATGACTTAGAATAAATTGTGGCATTCCTGGAGGGCCTGTTTGGAGAGAGCATGACAGTTCCAGAGTTGAGGCGGAGGTTCTTCATTCGGAGGCAATAGAAAGATAAAAGCCGCATCCACTTCACGGTAGCACTGCAGATTCTTTGGAAACACCTAGAGGAGAGGGATGTGCATTGATGTACAGATATATCCATCTCAGACCACCTACTGAGGGACCAGTTTGTGGTGGGAATGAAGTCTGGGCTGGTCAGTACAGCCTTACTGGAGTTTATCAAAGTGCAATCTGCCATCTCATTCCATGATACTGTAGTGGACAGGGTTGCATGGGAACTGGAGGGTGCAAAGCCTTGATTGTTCACCCCCATCGGCTTTAAGGGAACTTGCCCAGGACATGGCTTCCTTGAAACAAAAAATGTCTGCATTGAAACAGGATTCATACCACCCCTCTAAGGGCAAGACTCTGTTGTGGAGGGACCCAAAGGAGGACCGCAAGTGCTGGCAGTGGGGCCAATTTGGACATGTAGCCAAGAACTATAGACTGAATCCAAAAGTACCCACAGTCCGCTGATAAACTATTGGATCCCAGGGCAGAGAGACAGCCCCCAGGACCATCAGCACAAGGTCCCATCAAACCAGAGTCCATGGTATCCCCAAGTCCAGTAGTGAACACCCTCGTCAATGGACAAGAGATCCCTGTTCGACACAGGATTTGAGGAACTCTGCACCAGCCAGACCCCTCTTGGCTGTCCCTCAAGGTGGCCAACAAGCTGCCAATCCTGGTGGAAGGTGTTACCTGGATCAAGATTCAGATAAATTACTAGGTTGTTGAGCGAGTGGGGGTCATTTGGCCCCGTGGCCCAGTAAGTTCAGCAGTACCTATTGTTCTGGGCATGAACGTACTGAAGGACTTGAACTTACCCTGCTTACTGGTCAAGTTTAAACATTCAGGCTGGCGTGCGCAAGGCTGTGGGTTGCAAGCTGTCTGGCTTAACATGATTCAAACCTATAAGGCCTACCAGAAGGCAGTGAGAAATCATCCTGAACAAGTGGGCGTGGTCAATATGCCCCCCAAGTAAAAGCTGCTCCTGTCACCCCTCCAAGAGGTAGTCTGGTCTCACAAGAAGCTACAAGGGGCCACAGTAATGGTGGAACCCTGTAAAGACTTAGTGACCCTAGGGGAGGGGATGGTTGCTCGCACTTTATTGAAGAGCCACAAAGTGGTACAGCTTTTTTTTTTTTTTTTTAATAAAAGAATATACTTTATTAAGCATTGTAAGTCTTTCTAACTGGAAAACCAAGCTCCTCCATGAAGCATTCCTAAACATTCTGCATCATAAGTTCACCATCTCAGTAACGATAGACATTCCCAGAGTTTATAAATAAAAAATAATTGCGGCGCTTAACTAGACGTAGAAACACTAGAACGCTATATAAGTGCTACTCCCACCATAGTAGGGAGATCCAAAATAAACCTAGGTGTAATTAAAACTAAGGCAATTAATATTCCAATAAAATGTGCAACCAGAGGTACATCAAAATGATTTTTTAAAATGACATAGGCCCCTATATATATATGGATAAGAGAGGAACGTTTCTATTCAATATGATGGAAAAGGCAAGGGAACATAGTAGTGAAGATATGTGACACAAATGTAGCAAAATTGAGCAACGTATTAAATCACCAATTAAAAATGTAGCAAAACTCCAAAACACAAATCCCCAAGTGTCAAATATCATCTAAAAATGTACTAAAACAAACAAAACATATATGCTAATAAAGATAATCTGAAACTGCTCCACTGATAATGTGACAAATTGATTATTCAAAGAAAGCAATTGCTAAAACTAGATCACGTGCATAGATTCAGACAGTGCAGCACATATAATAATCTGGAACTAAATCATAGTAGCGAAGACGTGCATCAAATAAAATATACCAATGAGTACAGCTATCAGTTCCCAATAGGAAAAAATATGCGGCGCTTACTCATAAAAGGTACATGCATATGTATAGCCAACAACCATACCAAAAGGTAACAAAGCCAGATCCCCCCGGTATTAATAATGTCTAAATACTTGATCTTCCACTGTTTTGTGCAATAGGAGGTCACAGACAGCCAGTATTGCATCAAAAGATGAAGTAACTAAAACAAAAAACAAATCCTAAGTAATTAAACAGAATGTGAACAATTAGTATCAGTTTTTTAATAACCCATAGCATGTGCCTGAAAAAGTTTCACTGAAAAAATAGGTAAATGATAAATGCACAGCCTAGGAGGATCTTCAAAAGCCGCCACTCAAATAAATCCACATTATAACATTTCCCTAAAAACGGAGTGAAAGCAAATATGATAATTGTGCAATAATCAAAAAATAAATAAATAAATTAATTAATTAATATATTATGAACATAGAGATAACCAGTGGAACAATAAAGTGTAGTCCGTGCAGTATAAATTAAATTAATAAATTACACTAATCCAAGAAATACTAATGAACCTATAACTGAAAATGAATAGAAATAATGCCACCAGGTGTGACACCCACAAACTGAAACTACTAGATCAGTAAGAGTATCAAGGAGTCCCATAGAAAATAAAATCTCCATTGTGACAGAAATAGTTGAGAAAACGTGCCAAACAGAGTTCTTCCAAAAGTGTTCAGTGTAGATAAATAATGTGTAAGGGTAGCAGTTCCCCCAGCCTCTCACCTCCCGGCTGAACGGTTACAGCCTAATCAGCAAGTATCAGATGAACCACCGACTTCCCGATCTCCTTGATAACAGGGGTCTCCAGAGTCATACTTTCAGGTTCAGCTCAAAAGGAAAGAAAGGGTTCCATAGTGTAGCAAATAATTTACAAGGTTTATTTAAATATATTATCCACTTACATAGAAAACTAGGTAACACAGAAAACAACCAGGCTGCTCTCAGCTCACCGATCCCGGCCGTGATCGGAGAAACACCGCGTTTAGAATGATCGGATTTTCTGACAACTTTGTGTGACCGTGTGTATGCAAGACAAGTTTGAGCCAACATCCGTCGGAAAAAATCCATGGATTTTGTTGTCGGAATGTACGATCAATGTCCGAACGTGTGTACAGGGCTTTACTGCCACCGTAAATACTATATATTAATTGGGATCAACAGGGATCGGGGCTTACAAAATATATACGTAACACTTTGAAAGTCAGCAATATTCACTTTCAAATGCTCTGTTTCTTCTTGAGGGGGAAAAAAAAGGATCAGCAATTAGTTACCACTAAACCAGGAATAAAAGAAGCAGTATATTACAAAGTACATGTTCAGCAGATACAGATGTGTTAAAGTTACACCCAAAGGAATTAGGTGCAAGGAATTTTTTATTCTTACTTTTTTTTATGGTTTCTTACATTAAAACCTTAACAAGAAAAATGATCTGTTAGTTTCCTAGAACATCTAAAAGAAGAACATTTAAAAGAAATTAATTCAGCAATTATGTATTCGATTTATCCCCTAGGATGCGTTGCATCCTTGAAAATTTTAAATAAATAAAATATGAGAGAGTAAATTATACAAAAAAAATAGCAGGAAATGGGTAAGCTTTTGTTTTAAGACAACAAAAATGTGATGTCTAGTTGTTAAAAGAAAAAAAAGCGCAAAATAAAAGCAGACAGCAATATTATCCACCATCTTTCCCACACAACATAATCTAAGATTTTTTTTAGATGATCAAACAACAAAAAGCACTAAAAACTAAGGCAAAGGAACAGAGTTAAATGTGAACAGTTCGCTCAAACTGAAAGGCCTGTGGACAACGTATTTGACCCCGAATACTGGTGGTGGGTGCTCACCTTTGACAGGTGCTGCATGAATGTGTAGCATCAGCTGCTAAACGGTCAAATCAAGAAGGAACAAAGCAAACAACATGTTCCCCCCAACATACGAACTACCCTTTGCAGAGCCCTCAAGTTATGAAAACAGCGAATTTGGCTTCCTCAGGCGTTCTTGTGAACCTACCATAATCTAAATGCAGAAAAAATGTAGTCACCCACCCGCCTCCCTTTTAAACATCAGGGCAGATCCTAACAGGGTACTGGAGCACTGACAAATCTTTGTAACTTGCATTTAATATATTCAAACCAGCAATATATATTCAAGTTACCTTTCTGAAATCAAACTAGGCCTTTCAATATAAAAACTTTTAATGCAATAAAGAAACATCTACATCATTATGGCAAAAAAGTATATACCCAAAGAGCAAAGAATGGAGTTTTAAGGTGCAAGAAAATCAATCAAAATCAAATTTACAAAAAATTTAAATTTTTTTATTAGGTAGATAATATAAAACTATTCATAAAATTAGGGCCAAACAGCCCAGTGGTCAAAATACAAAAGAATGGTTGCCTCTACATGTTTCACCACAAAAGTGGCTTCTTCTTGAGCTTTTGTAGGACCTTTTTTTAATACATTAACACTAAAACAGAAAAAAATAATAAAATCAATTTAAAAATGTAATAACCAACAATACATCCAGATAGTGACCCCAGAGGGTCCCTATTAACTCAAACATAATTTACATAGTTAACATCACATATAGATCATCTGATGGATACACTCTCACCCTTTCAAAATGATCGCAGTTCCAAATAATTCCCAAGACCCACCAAGAGGTCCAATAGGGGACGTCTGTGCCACAAAGATTGAGGGAAGAACAATTGCCCTACAGTTACACCTGCAAAATCACATAAGTAGAGTTGATCATTATTGGTGTCACCTCACTCTTTGTGGCACAGAAGTTCCCTATTGGACCTCTTGGTGGGTCTTGGGGATTATTTGGAACCGTGATCATTTTGAAGGGTGAGAGTGTATCCATCAGGTGATTTATATGTGATGTTAACTATGTAAATTATGTTTGAGTTAATAGGGACCCTCTGAGGTCACATATGGATGTATTGTTGGTTATTAAAATTTTTAATTGATTTTATCATTTTTGTCTGTTTTAGTGGTAATGTATTAAAAAAGGTCCTACAAAAGCTCGAGAAGAAGCCACGTTTGTGGTGAAACATGTAGAGGCAACCATTCCTTTGTATCTTGGCCATTGGGCTGTTTTGGCCCTAATTTTATAAATAGTTTTACATTATCTATGTAATAAAAAATTTCTATTTTTTGTAAATTTGATTTTGATCGATTTTCTTGCACCTTAGAACTCCATTCTTTGCTCTTTGGGTATATATTTTTTGTCATATTTAAAGGAGGTAGTGTGTTTAGTAGAATCTCCAAGCTCCAATACTAATTTGATATATTATTCCCAACCACAAGTGTTTAATCATCCACTCTTAAGTATTTTGTAGCTTTGAGAAATGTATTAAGGATTCAGATTGATATATTATAATTTTTTAGTTTTTTTCTTTTTTTGTGCATTTTCTTAGATAATTGTTGACTAACCTTGCAGAAAATTCCCTCTTTTCTTCTCTCTCTCTCTTTTTTATTGTTATTATTTTTTTGGTGAAATGGCCAGTTACTGTGGAGCAGCCTTTGAGGGCATGATGGCTAAGATCCATCAGGTACAGAGCTTCTCCATAGGAGGTATTACCCTGGACCATTTTTTTCTACGATTAGTAAGATTATTGGAGAAGAAATCTAGGACATATTAGAACAGAAGGTATTTTGTGAGATACATGAAACAAAAAATGTCTCCCTAGGGTCTTCTATGTCAGCATTACGCTAAGGAATTGGAATCTGTTGACAGGGAGATTGAGAAATTATATACTGATAACACTGATTTGACAGTAGACTCTAGCTTTAATAAACATGAGGAAGATTTAAAATATTGAATCCTTTGTTGGGGATTTGTTGAAAACAAAAGAGAAAAAACTTGCCAGAGATAAGCTTGCATATGACTCTAATGAGGCCTATAAATGGGTACTGGGAGGTGAAGGGGGAAAGAAGCGAAAAAAATCAAAATAAGAATATATCACACCAAACTGCGGTAACTACTGACCCTAATGATTCTGATGGTTCTTCCTTTTCTTCAGTTTCATCCAAACAGGCAACCCCACACCATCAATCCTTCAAAGGGAAAGGACTACAGAAGCGAAAACAGGACAGTGATGGTTTACGCACATCGGTATCTAAACGCACCTTGGGTTCAGTACGATCTCGTAATGCTTCACACTCACAAGCATCTAATTCAGCACCCTCTCAGGTTATGGCAATGTTGGGTTGAAAGAGCGAGCAGCAAGGACCTCTCCAATTAGATTGAAAAATTGTAAGAGATAGGATCTAATTGGAGAGGTCCTTGCTGCTCACTCTTTCAACCCAACATTGCCTTATTCATTTAAAGGATGATGGTTTCAGCCAATGATATAATACCCCACTTTTCTAACCTTGTGGCAAACTTTTGAACCCTCTCAGGCTATATCTAATTCTTCTGTTGATCTGACTAATACAATTTTTGTTTTTCTCCAAACACCCACTACCTCAAAGGTGAGTCAGCTTCGCTCCTTATTAGGAGGGGTTGACCTATGTACAGCACCTATTTTTTTCCCCCCGGTCATGGTGGAGGCTAAGAAGGGTTCGAAGATCGAAACACCAGAGGCCAAAACCTTGCCGAATCAGACAAATTAGCAGTAATCAATCTTTCATCACAATCTCTAACAAAGGATCAAATTGAGGTACTATCGCTGGGTCTAACCTTTTGATCAACCCAAAGGATTGATACATTTGAATCAATTCAAGATGTTCACCTTTTCACATGGAAATTGATGTCCAAAACAATATTTGACAACAAACAGGAGACATCATTAATAAGTCGCCCTAGTGAGCTATGGGAAAATTGTACAATGGAAGATATAAAAGCAATCAATGATTTGATGGACCTCTGGGAGGAGGGCACCCCATCAGGGGACTCACTCCTGTTGGAGGATGATGAAGTGGTTCGTCATCTCTCCGAGGGAGGTGGCCCCCTGGTTGAGCCTTGTTTTCCTCCACCCAAACTATACAAACTGAAATCCCGTGCATTTCCCCTCCTTCAAGCTAACCCAATATTTGGGCTTTTACCCAGCAGGTAGTTCATGAGATCCAAAGCAATAAGTGGAAAAATCCAGCAATCCCAAATCTTAATCCAGTGCAAAATTTGGCCTTGAGTGAATTGAAAAGGAATTCCAATTTAGTGATAAAACCTTCGGATAAGGATGGGAACATCGTGGTGATGGAGGGTACCCAGTATGAACAAATGGCTTTGAACATACTGGACAAACAAGAATAGTATAAAAGTATACCCGAAATTTACTTGGAAAGGATAATCATTACATTCAGAGGCCTCATAAATGAGGCTTTCTTAAAAGGTACCATCGACAAAAAAACACTTGAATTCCTGGATGTTAGAACCCCAAAAACTCAGACGTTGTACGCACTGCTCAAAACTCACAAAAGTCTGATAGAACCCCCAGGGAGGCCTATAGTGTCAGGAAATGGGTGCCTTACTGATCCTTCTAGTCAATTCGTTGACGACTATCTGAGACTCCATGTTAAGGCACTTACCTCTCATAATCAGGACACCAGTGACCTCATCAGAGCTTTGGATGGCATTGATATGCCAGAAGGAGCTTGGTTGGTAGCTCTTGATGTAGAGGCGCTCTACAATTCTATCCCCCATGATTGGGGGGTATGGGTTTTAGAGACCTTCTTGTCAGAGCGTGGCACAGCAGCAGGCCCGTACAATCAATTTATTCTGGCATTATTACGATTTATCTTGGTAAACAATGTGTTTCTGTTCAGGTGCTCCCACTACCTCTAGGTGCAGGGGGTTGAAATGGGGACTCGGTGTGCCCCATCGTATGCCAACCTGTACCTGTGGGGATGGGAGCGGGATTTATTTTCAAGGGAGGATTTGCAGGACTATCTAGGCCATATATCCTTGTGGAAGAGATTCATTTAGGATATCTTTTTCATTTGGTTGGGGCTTTTGAAGGACCTGAAGGGCTTCTTGGAAGCCCTAAAAATCAATGATTATAATCTTAGGTTTACTTCTACCTTTATCAAATGACTGTAAATTTTTTGGACATTGAGATCTATAGAAATGAGGATGGGAGCTTAGGCTCCACCCTTTATAGAAAACCATCATCAGGTAACACCATTCTCAGTGCCAAAAGTTCACATCCGGCCCCTTTAATATTAAGCATACCGTACAGTCAGTACCTGCGCTTGAAGCGTAATTGCTCAAAACAGGAAGACTTTGTAAGAGAGTCTAGGGCATTATATATTGTCTTAAAAAGAGAGGATACAGTAAGAACCTATTGAAGAGGGCATATCAGTGGGCCAATGGGCAGGATAGGAATTCCTTGATACAGGGATCTAAATTAAAAACAGAGGAAAGTACTGTAAAATTAATTACACGCTACTCAGGGCAGCAAAGTCAAGTCCGTAAAATAATGGATACATTTTGGTACCTATTAAGGGCAGATGAAAAAGTTGCAAAACATATAAAAGAACACCCAGAAATCACTTTTAACAGATCAGAATCTGAGGGACAAGCTAGTTTACAGTCACCATACACACTCCAAGGCGAAAAAAACCTCTCAGGATAAGTGGTAATGACAAATGAGGCAGGTGCAACTTTTGCAAATTTATTTGGGAGGCACAGGAGATTCTGTTGCCTACTGGCAAGATGTACAAATCTTATTTCTTTGCTAATTGCCAGTCGATAGGCATTGTATATTACATGGAATGCCAATGTGGTATGTTCTACGTAGAAAAGAATAAGAGGCCCTTTTTTCATAAAATCAGGGACCATATAAAATTGGTCAATGCAAAGAGATTTGAGAGCCCTGGAGTACATCCCCCTGAATGAGAGGGGGAGTGATGTGGATAGGCTGTTGCTAGAGAGAAACTAAATGGATCTTTAATTTGTCTGCCACAAAGTATCCAGGGCTCAACGATGCATTGAGCTTCAAGCCATTCCTCTAATGCAGATTGTGCCCTTGAGGATGATGTATCATCTCTATGTTTGTTTTTGCTACCTCTTATCTTACATTTTAGATTTAGGGGGGTTAAATAAAAATGCACGGGTCATCATATGTTTCTAATGTACAGAAATTTTCTTCTCCTCTTTTAATTAGATTTTTTGTAAACTTCGTCTGATGGTATAACAGTTTGACCTTTGACATGGTCTGGTTCTTAAGTGCTCACTCCTGAGTCTGTTTTGGCTCAGATGAGCAAATGTTTTTTGCCTCTATGAGGAACAATTGTGTTAATAAATGGAATATGTTAGGGATGTTCCCTACAAATACCCTAAATGTATTGATTGCCAATCCAGTTACTTAAGCAGTCTGCCTTAATGGATCTACTGAACCTTAGTAATAGCAATTTATAGCAATATCAATCTATGTTGCAACATTATAGCTTGATGTTTTGCATTAATCACCTTACAAATAACCTTTTTGGTTTAGGTTTCTTGTGATTTTTTGTTAAGGTAGGGGTGGTAAAGACTAGCCAATTTAATTTGCCAATTTCAAAATTGGTGGGGTTAATGATTATCTCACAGGTTAAATACTTGTGGGAGTATCAGCCCCCTCTTGAAGCCTCTAAATAATATAAATGTTTCCATTCTTTTGCCCCCCTGAGACAGGTGGTAAATTCAGAAATGTCCAGCATTTCCCTTTCTCCTGCAAATTTTACAGTAGGGGAAAAGGGAAACGCCCATATGGCCATGGCAGGCTTGCGTGTGTGCAGAACGCTGCGGTCAATGTGTGTGAATGAGGACCTTAGTAAGGCTCAATGAAACTTTAAAGATGGCAGCTTTATGCATGCGCGGTATGGTGTGGTGTGCCGATTATAACTTACTGGCTTTAAGCTGGCATGGTCTTGTTATTCTGCTGGTGGTGGTCACTGTGGGGATAGAGAGGACACATTTGGGTGTTCACTGTGGTCCCTATGGTCTGCCAACTTTTGGAGCCGCCATAAATTAACACCAGCCATAAATTAACAGTAGATTGCTCCTTCCCAGCAGTGACGTCAGAGGCTGCTGGGTTTAGGAGAGTATTTAAGAGCCCTTCCAATAGACCGTATTGCTGTGGCCATTCAACCTGTTACCAGTGAGGCTCCAAAACCCATTTAAAAGTAAGTGGTTCCTTTATCCCACTCTAGCAGTGAAATTTCTGCCATTTGTGGGTGACAAACTATTCATGTAATCACTCTGTTATTTCTTCTAGGGGTCGTCTAGGGGGGATAGATTGAATAAAAGTTTTGATCTTCCCCGGTTAAAAGGTGTCATATTGATACTGAGCTAAGAAACAGTGGCAAATTGGAAGCAGGGTGTGCTCAGGTAAGAACTGCCTGGTAGCTTATTATAATTACCATAATAGAACTTTTTGTTTACGGCTGGGTTCACACATGTGTGGTGCGAATTGAAGCTCTGTTTTCACAGCTAATTGACAAAGTAGTTGTTCAGCGTACATCAGTTTTTGATCAGGGCAGGTCAGGATTGCATCAGAGAAGCAAAATGATACCCCAGCTCCACTGCCAATATGATGATCTATGAACTGTGAACCAGTGCTCTAGCCAGGATGTTCAGGCCCCAAAATGCAGTACTTGAATCAGAAAAGGGCAGGCGACACGAATGCTCTTGAATAAAAGTCCTTTATTTGGTTACATGGGTACACGGGTAAAGGCTAACGCGTTTCGGCTAAGAAGCCTTCATCAAAGCATACATGTTTGATTTAAAAACTGATATTTATAACAGTGTAAGCTCTCCAAATGGTGCGGGTGCATCCTAATCAGAGCAATCAAAACAATTACAAACACATGGAGAAAAAGAAGAGAGAAGCACAGCAGGCATATGAGGGGCATATCATGAACAAATAAAGCATATTCAAAATGGTGCAATAAATGTATCAAACAAAGGAAAAAAGTCATTTAAAACTGCTTGCGGCTTTATTGTAATGTCGGGTACTGGCAATATGGATGAAAACCAGTGAGACAAATGGCATGGGTACCCTCCAGTCCATTACCAGGCTCTTTGGGTCCTGTATGGATATTAAGGGGAACCCCGCACCCAAATTAAAAAAAGGAAAGGCGTGGGGCCCCCAGGCCCTATATACTCTGAACAGCAGTGTACAGGAGGTACAAACAAGACAGGGACTGTAGGTTTGTTGTTAAGTAGAATCTGTTTGTAATTTTGAACTGGTACATTTTTAAACTGCAGCTCCAGCCAAAAAATCTGTTTTTAAGCTTTTTGGAAAACATAGGGAAGGGTTATCACCCCTGTGACATTTGTTTTGCTGTCTGTGCTCCTCTTCAGAAGATTTCACCTCACTTTTTGTCCCAATGACAAATGTTTTTTGAAAATTTGGGGTTTTTAGTGAAACAAGGATTGGTGATAAAGCATCAGTGGAAAGGAGAAAAGTTTTCCCCATATTAACTCTTACAGGAGAGAATTTCCCTTCCTATGGGGTAGATTTCATCTCACTTCCTGTTGTCTCCTTCCGTTTGCAAGTAGGATGTTTGAAAGTAGGTGCCTGCCCTATATACTCAGCAGAAATTTGGGCCTTAGGTGTTGTTGTGGCCTCAACCCTGTAAGACCTCACAGGGCCCTGCTGTGAAATATTAGATCAAGAATTGTAATTACATCCCCCTGTTGAACAGGGCCAGAAAAATTGGGCCTTTGGTGATGGTGGTGCTGGTGCTGGTGCCACAACACTGTAAGTCCTCACAGTTACTCTTGGTGGGCGCTGGAACGGGCCCTGCTGTGAAATATTAGATCAAGAATTGTAATTACATGCCCCTGTTGAACAGGGGCTGAAAAATTGGGCCTATGGTGGTGGTGCTGGTGCCAAAACACTGTAAGTCCTCACAGTTAATCTTGGTGGGCACAGAAACATGCCCTGCTGTGAAATATTAGATCAAGAATTAGTAATTACATGTCCCTGTTGAACAGGGGCTGAAAAATTGGGCCTTAGGCACTGGTGCTGGTGCCACAACACTGCAACCCCTCACAGATACTCTAGTTGGAGTGCAGGAACGAGCCCTGCTGCAAAGTATTGCATCAAAAATTGTAATTACACGCCCCTGTTAAACAGGGGCTGAAAAATTGGGCCTTAGGCACTGGTGCTGGTGCCACAACACTGCAACCCCTCCCAGATATTCTAGTTGGAGCGCAGGAACGAGCCCTGCTGCAAAGTATTGCATCAAAAATTGTAATTACATGCCCCTGTTAAACAGGGGCTGAAAAATTGGGCCTTAGGCACTGGTGGCGGCGCCCAGAACCAAAAATGTTCTTACAAGCTATCAGCATGATCATTGAGGAGGAAGAGGATAATTACTCAGCATACCAGGATAGTCACTCAGCATCAGCATAGGCAGTCTTTGAAGGGATCTGACATTTCAAAAAAAAATATTTGGTTACATCAGACACACCCTGTGATCAGTTACAAAGCCTCCAGCAGCACTGAATGTGCATTCCGAAAGAACGCTGGATGCAGGACAGGCCAGTAGCTCAATTGCATACTGTGCAAGCTCTGGCCAGTGATCCATCCTCAAGACCCAGTAACCCAGAGGATTTTTGGTGGGAGAGGTGTCCAAGTCAGATCTTGCCCCTAGGTATTCCTGCACCATGAAAAACAGACGGTGGCGATGGTTGCTGGAACCGATCATACCTTGGGGCTGCGGACTGAAAAATTGTCTGAACACATCGATCAGACGGCCACCTTCTGCACTGCTCCTTCTTTGACTGACCGAAGCCTCAGCAACATGTTGTCCAGAGACAGGAGTATGTAACCTCCCAGTCTCTGGGAACGGGTTGCACAGACCTTTCTGCAAGGCCTCCCAAAGATGTTTCATCCTCTGCTCCCTCTGCGAGGGCAAGATAAGGTCCGCAACCTTACCCTTGTAACATGGATCAAGGAGTGTTGCCAGCCAGTATTGGTCCTTCTCCTTGATACCACAAATACAAGGATCCTTACGCAGGCTTTGCAGGATCAGGGAGGCCGTGCAGCGTAGGTTTGCTGAGGCATTCGGTCCGGAGTCCTCTGGGTCACTAATGACAACATGGTCCGCAGCCACCTCCTCCCATCCACGTACAAGTCCATGTGTTTCTTGGGACTGATCCCTTAAGGACTGCTGCTGATGCTGAGTGCCAGGCTCCACCTCCATACTGACACAATCCGCCTCCTCCTCCTCCTCATCCTCTTTCTGTGTGATTGGGGGGCACGCAGGAACACTGTCTGGATAAAGGGGGCCGTAAGAGCTAAGGAAGTCCTCCTCTTCCTGCCTCTGTTCTGCCTCAAGTGCCCTGTCCATTATTCCACGCAGCGTGTGCTCCAACAGGTGGACAAGGGGGACAGTGTCACTGATGCATGCACTGTCACTGCTCACCATCCTCGTGGCCTCCTCAAATGGTAACAGGACAGTGCATGCATCCCTGATCATGGCCCACTGGCGTGGGGAAAAAAAACAGGTTCCCCTGACCCTGTCCTGGTGCCATAGTTGCACAGGTACTCATTGATGGCCCTCTGCTGCGTGTGCAGCCGCTGCAGCATGGCCAACGTTGAGTTCCACCTGGTGGGCATGTCACAAGTTAGGCGGTTCTTGGGCAGGTTAAACTCCTTTTGGAGGTCCGCCAGCCGAGCACTGACATTATATGACCGGTGGAAATGCACACAGACTTTCCTGGCCTGCCTCAGGACATCCTGTAAGCCCGGGTACCTGCCCAAGAACCGCTGCACCACCAAGTTAAGGACGTGAGCCAAACAGGGCACATGGGTCAGTTGTCCCTGTCAGAGGGTGGAGAGGAGGTTGGTGCCATTGTCGCAAACCACCATTCCTGCCTTAAGTTGGCGTGGCGTCAACCACCTCTGAACCTGACCCTGCAGAGCTGACAGAACCTCTGCCCCAGTGTGGCTCCTGTCCCCCAAGCACACCAGCTCAAGCACCACATGGCATCTTTTGGCCTGCGTACTTGCGTAGCCCCTTGAATGCCTACGGAGCACCGCTGGTTCCGAGGACAAAGCACAGGAAGAGGCCATGGAGGAAGAAGAAGAGGAGGGGGTGGAGGAGAGAGGTGTGTCACAATCATAAGTAGTGGCATTTTGGAGGCGTGGTGGCGCAACAACCTCCAACACTACTGTACCTTGTCCTGCATCCTTCCCAGCTGCCAGCAGAGTGACCCAATGCACCGTGAAACTTAGGTAACGTCTCTGTCCATGCCTGCTGGACCATGAGTCAGCGGTAATATGCACCTTACCGCTGACCGCCCTGTCCAGCGAGGCCAAGACATTGCCTTCCAAATGCCGGTAGAGAGCCGGAATTGCCTTCCCTGAGAAAAAGTGGCATTTGGGTACCTGCCACTGAGGAACCGCACATTCCACAAACTCACGGAGGGGGGCAGAGTCTACCAACTAAAAAGGTAGCAGTTGAAGTGAAGGCCTTATATAGTGCGGGGCGTGTACTAAATCCCCTGAGCCATAATTGGCCAAAGCCTCCTTGGCTTTGGCCAATTACGGCTCTCTGTTCAGACGGCGCTGTGATTGGCCAAACATGCGGGTCATAGTGCATGCTTGGCCAATCATCAGCCAGCAATGCACTGCGATGCCGCAGTGAACTATGGGCCATGATGCGCCACACGAATTTGGGGCGAACGGCCCATATCGTTCGCAGTTCGGCGAACGGGCGAACAGATGATGTTCGAGTTTATCACGGGTTCAACTCGAACATGAAGCTCATCCCTACTCTCAACAGGCGTATAGTGCACCCAACGTATTGTAGACTGCAGGCACTACACTGAATAACATATACCACCGATTTATAGTTGTAGTTTGAGGTGCTTTTTTTTATGTCTATGACACTGCCTACAGATGTGGCCACACATGTAGGAACCTACAGTGGAAAGCCAGGTCTGTGATTTGTTTGACTTCTGAGAGCAAAACAAGCTGAGTGACAACATACTTCACAGACTGGGGGCCCTTCTACTGGAAAATTGGCAACCGGCCTGGACAACAGAGTACAGATCCTTGCCAGCATACAAAATGGGGAGATGTGCTTTAAGAATCGCAACGATTTTGTTGTATTCTAAAGAAAATGTAGTGACAAAATTAACTTTATTTCTATTGTAATCCCTACACTGTGTTTATTTGTGTCACTATTCTGAATCATCTCCACCCGATCTCTATGAAATGCTATATTTTTACTTCTAGCTATTGATCGTGTATTATAGCCTCTTTCTTTGAGTCGCTTTTGAATTACTGTGCATTCTTGCAAGAAATCCTTGTCTGTAGAGCAGTTTCTCCTGGCCCTCATGAATTCACCAGTGGGCAAAGACTTGATGGTGTGACTGGGGTGACAGCTAGTGGCCAATAAAAGGGAATTCCCTGCACAGGGCTTTCTAAAAGTTCTGGAAGTCACTGTGTTGCTATCTAGATGGCCCATCAAGGTCAAATCCAAATAGTCTGTTTTGGTCGGGTGGTGAGCACAGGTGAACTCCAGATTTAGGGCGTTGGTATTAATATATTTCATAAAGTCACCTATGTCACCACTCGATCCATGCCATACTACAATCAGGTCATCAATGAAACGACCATACCAGGCGATGTTCCTTTTAAATGGGTTGATTTAGATGACACCAATAATGATCAACTCTACTTATGTGATTTTGTAGGTGTGACTGTACGGCAATTGTTCTTCCCTCACTCTTTGTGGCACAGACATCCCCTATTGGACCTCTTGGTGGGTCTTGGGGATTATTTGGAACCGTGATCATTTTGAAAGGGTGAGAGTGTATCCATGAGACGATCTATATATGATGTTAACTATGTAAATTATGTTTGAGTTAATAGGGACCCTCTGGGGTCACTATATGGATGTATTGTTGGCTATTACATTTTTAAATTGATTTTATCATTTTTTTCTGTTTTAGTGGTAATGTATTAAAAAAAGTCCTACAAAAGCTCCAGAAGAAGCGACGTTTGTGGTGAAAAATGTAGAGGCAACCATTCTTTTGTATTTTGACCATTGGGCTGTTTTGGCCCTAATTTTATAAATAGTTTTATATTATCTATGTAATAAAAAAATTATATTTTTTGTAAATTTGATTTTGATTGATTGTCTTGTACCTTAAAACTCCATTCTTTGCTCTTTGGGTACATACGTTTTTGTCATAACGATATAGATGTTTCTTTATTAAATTAAACATTTTTATACTGAAAGGCCTAGTTTGATTTAGGTAAAAGGTAACTTTTACATATTTAAAGGAGGTGGTTTAGTAGAATCTCCAAGCTCCAATACTAATTTGATATATTATTATCTACATCGGTATCATTATCTGTGATCTCTGATCAGCATAGGTTGACCCAATAAAAAAGTGTGTGCTTGATGGCTGAAAGGTAGCAGGGAAAGTGCAGCTTTATATCACGTGATATAAATGAGATTAGCAATTACTAATAATTCAATATCAGAGAATATGGCTAGTGATAAACATTTAAACAAGCCCTGGTGACTAAAACTTTTCTTTGAGTTGCTCACCAGCTAAATAATGTGTACAAAACACTAATTCAGATTAAAAAAAAATGACATATAGAAGGTTTATTTTGCAATAAAACCCAAAGGGTCTAAATCAATAACGGCAATGGTAGATCATTATGTGGATGTTCATGTGTGGTTTAAAATAGTTATTGTGAAATGCAGTAAAAAAGAAAAAAAACACAAACATGTATTAAGTTGTAATGGCTTACAAAATTAAAAGATTCAATATATCACAAGTTGACACCTTGGGTGGGAACTGGCTGTTGGTTTCCCCCTGTAAAATAACAAGTTCCTCCCTTTTATACTTGCGTTGCCCTTTGTTAGCCTGCTTTGCTATTGCAAAAAAAAAAATATGGACAACTTCTGAGGCCACTGTTTGAGAAAAAAAAAAATAAATTCTCCAAGTAGAATTGAAGTCCATATGGTGGCCATCGTAAACAGAGGGGAATTTTCATCACAATTGGTGAGTATTTATGTTCCCAGGGCACGATTGATCATGTCTAAAAGCAGAGGTCCACGCAGCAGCAGTGTATCAATCAATGTCAACGTCAGAAAGAGAACAGTTTGTCATCACGGCCACCGTTATTCTCTTTTTTTTTGTCCTATACAGAAAGTTTGGTGAAAAGATGATGCTGGAATTGTACCTCTGAGGTTTGAAAAACCATTTGGAAAAATACCTGCCTTATTTTTTTATTTAAATATCTTGGAAAAAAAAAAATGCAATATAAGGCCTGTTCTTAGAGCGACAACACTGCAGTAACGTGTTCACCAGCTCTGCACTGGAAAACAGCTTTGCTCTTCTGTGAACAGACTGGTTGCTCACTATTAATTTTAATACTATTCATTTTCCCAAAGTCGTAAATCTGTTATCCTTGAGTTGGTAAAACCCTCTTTGTCTTATCAGGACAAGGAGGGTTTGATTTAACATGACTGGGTGCCATACTGTCTCTACACAAGTATTGTAATAGGTAAAACCATAGACAAAACCAGTTATAATAATTTTAATAAACATATAGGAATTCTGGGAATGAATAAGTTTGTCTGGTTGTATGCAGGTGTCAGATTTATGGTTAGTTACATTGACATAGATCTTAACATCCAATCATGTTGTACCTAATTTGCTTGAATTGTAAGAAACTGTATAAATTAGACCTGCATCTTGTAATAATTTGAACATAAACCTGTATGTTCCCAGCTGTTGTTAATAAACCTGCATCACTGAAGTCCTGCCTGGTTCGATTCGTCACTATTCTACTTCAGTTGGTGGCCCGTATGGGGACAGCATCACCTCAACTCCGATCTTGACTAACTCCATGCTGGTGAGGCACTAAGCTCAAAACAATAGTGCACAATTTATATTAGGTAAGCAAACACCTATTATTAAAAGATCTGCATTGTGTTGTGCCGTAATTTGCTAGCGCTAGGAGGGGCAGGTGGTTGTTGTTGGGGTATTGCTGTCCACCAGGCAGATCTTTGTGATAGCAGGTTGGGTTTTCTCAACTGTATGTGTCTTAAGGTGCATTGTACAGGATGAGATACCCTGGGTGGAAATTTTTTAAATTTTTTTAAAGGGATACCCCTGTAGAGGGTTAGTTACACTCTGTGTAAACCTAGGTTTTACATGCATGTTGGTTCCCTAGACTGCAAAATTTAGTCAGGAAGAGGTTTTGGGGATTTAGGACCCCTGGAGAACCTACGTTTACATGCATGTTGGTTCCCATGACTGCAAAATTTTGTCTGGAAGAGGTTTTGGGGATTTAGGACCCCTGGAGAACCTACGTTTACATGCATGTTGGTTCCCTTGACTGCAAAATTTAGTCTGGATGAGGTTTTGGGGATTTATGACCCCTGGAGAACCTATGTTTATATGCATATTGGTTGCCTATGCTGTAAAATTCAGTCCAGAAGAGGTTTGGGATAATTAAATCCCTTGCAAGATCAAATTATTTAGTATTCTTGGGAATAAGTAATGTCAGACCTTTATTGGTGGGAACAGGATCAGCATATTGTAAAGGGTGTAGTTGTTCCATACACTAGAGAAGACGCCTGTGCAGAATTGTGGTTTTCTAGGACAGTAATCCTTGGGTTGGAAATAGTGTGTCAAATCCTTCCTCATAGAATTAGGGACATCCTGGCCAGTATTGAATACGGATATCCAAGGGATTATCTGTTAACTGCATTAAATCTTGAATCATCTTTGTTAGATAATATATTTCCTTTAAAAATCAACTTACTTGAAAACCAGCCTGAAGGTAGAAGGTTACCTAATCTAAGGGCAACAATAGAGGCTGTGAGGAAGGAAGTAATTAATGTTCATGCTCTAATGTGTGAGGGAATTACACACAAATATAGTACCATTACACGCCTAATATATTGACTTTGATGATGCAATGATTTTTGCTTTACAGGTTGATCTTGAGGACGGTCTTGTTTCTAACTAATAATCTCATGGAAACGTTTGTATTTTGTATTTATTGTATTTGAATGTACTAAATGTATTTACATATGTACTAACTGGGCTAAGATCAGGTTTAGACATTCCTGATCCCCGTGGCAAGCAGGGCTTGGTGGGTTACTTGTCTTACAGAAGGGTTTCTGTAAAGAGAAATGGGGCCTTTCCTCACGTTGCCATTGAGCTTTACTCCAAGCACTGCTACTTACTAGCAACTTTGTGAATACTAATCCTTTTGTAAATATAGAGTCAGGATTTGTTGTTTGTAAATATGGGTACTCCATTAGATAAAGTTATTCAGCAATACCCAGATAGAAAACAGGATATAATCAAATATGATGAGAAGTGGCAGGAGCAGACTAGGAGGTTAACCCTAGCCTGGCCGATAGGGGGAACTTTTAATTCAAATACACTTAGTGGGCTACACACATGGATAGAAACTGTAAAAAATGGCAAACACAAGAAACATCATTCAGGGATACTTAAACTCTGGCACACTCTGGCCCATCAGGCAGCACAGGATGTGCGAGTGTGCAGCCTAATGGACAAGGGTGTAGCAAATGATTGTAATGCCACCTTATGATGAGACCCCCAAGGGATTATACCCTGAGATAGAGGTGCCCGCTGTGGCTTTAGGATACAAAGCTCTGCAAGTTTTAGCTTCTTCCCACCAGCCCTCACAAGGACCCTCAGCCCCTATAGCAAATCAGCCTCAACCACTAGTTTGTAGTACCCCTAAACCCTCTTCTATAAAAAGAGGTACTATTGATTCTACATTAGCAGAGGGTTCTAGAGACAATGGAGGAGATGGGGGAGATAGTGTTGTTTGGGTAGATGCTTCAGCCCTGATAAAGCTACGGGATGTAAAGGATGATTTGCACAGAGTCGTCCAATGACTTATTGGCATTCATCTAGGTGACAAGGAAGGAGGGGGAGAGATAAGTCAGATAGAGGAAAGTAAAGTGAAACAGCAGAAGAGTAGTACAGGGAAAGGAGAACAGAGGAGACAGGGAGAAGTGAGTTAAAAGTAGACATGTGCACACTGAAATATTTCGTTTCGGAATTTCGTTTTCGTCTCAAAAATAAATTTATTTAGTTACTCCCGAAATTCGTTTTTATTTATTTAGTTTTCCATTAAAAATTGCATTCATTCGAAAATCCAAATTAAGGTCGAATCTGTCATTGAAGGCATATGGTGTCTGTCGAATGTTCAAATAAGATTCGACTGAGCAGCTAAACTGTACAATGCCGTATAGTTTACCTGCTCCGTCGTATCTTCTTAGAACTTTCAACAGACACCATAAGCCAAAGTACGTGTGTACTTAGTTCTAGCTATTTTACTGCTCCACCTCTTTGGTTACAATCAGCCAATAACATTCATCATCATCATTATTTTTATTTATCTTTCCTCCCCTACGTCGAATCTTTCCTCCTCTACATCGAATCTTTCCTCCCCTACGTCGAATCTTTTCTCCCCTACGTCGAATCTTTACTCCCCTACGTCGAATCTTTTCTCTCTACGTCGAATCTTTTCTCTCTATGTAGAATAATCTTGGACTAATAGAGCTAAGGTTAGGCACATTCGACCAAAGGTTTGATGGACACAGATTGTTATTGTCATCATCATGTCGAATCTCCTATCTATATCGAACTGTTGTAGCAACGAAAACGAAAATAAAGCATTTTTTTATGTTGGATCTTTCGTTTTTCGGACTCTGCACTTTCGTTATCGTTTGTTAAAACGATAACGAAAATACCTGAAATTCGGACGAAAATGCATTCGGACGAAAACGAATGCACATGTCTAGTTAAAAGGAATATGGAGAAACAAAGGTGACAATAGATGAGACAGGATATCCAGACACCAATACCATGTGCCCTGTTTTTGCAACTCCAAAATACAATGAAATAAGAAATTATCAGAATTCGGGGAATAGTCAACCAAAGTTAACCCCAAATGAAACAATGGCAGTGAAGTATGGTCAGTACTATGTAAATCCCTTCAGTGCCAATCTGGATGGTTGGACATAAAAAAGTTGTAGCTGATCCATGGCCAAAAGAGGGATCATTTCTCACATTTTACATGAATTTAGCAAGAGAAATGATTAGAGGAAAACAAGGTGACCCACATTGGGACTATAATTACATGGGTGATTGTTTAATAAAATGGGAATCTATTGAGGAAAAGACAGTCTTAAAACAGCCATTACTCTGGGCTCAAGGAGGACTAGGTGGGGCAAACTTGAGGTATGTGCCCTGGTCCCATATGGAAAGGAAAATCTCATAAAAGCGCTGCCCTCATTGACTGGGGGCGCAAGTGAATGGATTAGAAAGCTGGAGGAAATAACAACAGGGCAATCCATAACAATAGGGGATATGAAAGCATTGTTGGGAAGGTCAATTGGAGCAAAGACCAATGAAGTTCTTGTAGGAGCAGGACTGCCTGAAATTACCCTACAGGTAGATGTATATGATGGGGTACATTTGGGATTCTCTGCATAGGATTTACCCCGATAGAAGGGATATAGCCAATCTTACTGCAATTCACATAAAAGAACTATATTACTGAAATGCAGAAAAAATGGAGAGTAGAAGTAGGACAAGACTGGAATGAGACAGGGGGATCCCATGCTCTATTTTACTATACAATAAAAAAGGGGTTACCTGCAGACATACAGAAAAAACTAGATGAAGTGGTAGGAATGGAGCAGAAACCTTGGATGAAAATCCAAGCACATATTATACATTACTTTAGACAACTGGAAGGGTGTGAAAAAGATAGGAAGGAACAGATAACTCGTAATGAGGCAAAACTGGTGCACCAGCAATTATACCAGGGAAAACTGCATGTAATAGAGGCTGCTGTTGTTACAAATGTTACAAATACAAAAGATATAATCAGGACAATCAGAGATATGTGCCAAATAGGATCCCTTGGAGCGATCAGAGAAATACACCTGATAGGATGCCTACTAGAAGAACAGGTCAGTGTTGGAACTGTGAGAAGTAGGGACATGTTGCTAGGATGTGTAGGGACCCCAGACGGGGTCCCTACCCAGATTTGGCTGGCAAGTACAGACCCCCATACAAAGCCAATACCCCAAACAAGACTGAGGGTGCCCAAGAGAAACACATATGTTGCCAGTAAAGACCATAACAAATGCCCCTAAAGAAGAGCCCATAGTGCATGTCAATGTGGGGGGACATACCATCCAGCTTCTGGTTGATGCTGATGCAACATTTTCATGCATAGGTAAGGATGGTCAGTCTTTGCCTCTGTCAGGAAAGAATATTACTACCCAAGGTTTTTCTGGGATAATTCAGAATGTACCCCTTACCAAACCAATTGACATCACTGTGGGCTCATTAACAGTTACTGAACCTCTGTTATATTCACCTACTGCTCCCGTTAACTTGCTAGGAAGGGATTTGCTGTCCAAATTTAACTTTACCATTTCATGCACCCCTGGCGGTCTTATTTGTGAAACCCCTGGCATTGACCCAAGTGCACTACAAGAATATATACAAATTTATGTAGGTGCACAAAGGTACACACTAATTGATAAAGATTTGATTTATCAGATTATTGATGTGGGCCGAATCTAATGACTGAGTGGAGTTATTTTTTAAAACTGAGGAACATCCCCCAGATAATGTTATATTCCAACCCGTGAAAGAACTAGTATCTGGTCTTGAACCTAATGACCATGCTGTATTTACAGTAACTGCTATATATTTGACCCTGCAGGACTGTAGGGCTGTAGCAGAAGATTGCATAGATAATGAATGGGAAGCTATAGTGTGGCTTTTTGGAGACAATAAGATTTTACTAGGAGAGCAATGAGCTCATTAGTAGATGCCAGTGAACATCAAACACATCCTCATACCTTGCTTGTTAGTTCAAATAGGTACATATCTGTTGTTAGTATCAAGTTAAGGTTCCCTATTACTGTACAGTTATTTACACACAATGTCATGCCTCAGACTGTATTGAATGACATACCTGAGGATATTACCTCAAAATACTTGACTCATTATGAACAAAAGACATGGATGATGTAGGTCTTCTGACTTCAGTAGGCCCAGTAAAAATACAGCTAAAGCCTAATTGTCAGCTGCCTAGGATTAGGCAGTACCCAATGTCCGGAGAAGCTTATCATGGAATAGGACATACAATTTGAAGGCTAGAGAAACAGGGAGTAATTTATAAGACATCTAGTCCCGCAACACCCCAATACTCCCAATTAAAAAGGGTAAAACAGGGGAATGGCATGTGGTCCAAGATCTTAGACCCATTAATCAGATTGTACAAGCTGAATTCCCTGTCGTACCTAATCCGGCTATGATTCTGTCCAATATTCCACCTACTGCAACACATTTTACTGTGATTGATCTAAGTGCAGCATTTTTCAGCATACCATTGCATGAAGAATCTCAATTTTTATTTGCTTTTTCTTATGGAAAATCGCAGTATACCTATAGTAGATTACCACAAGGATATTGCGAAAGCCAGAGTATGTTCAATAGAATAATAGCACAAGATTTGGCTAATTTACCTCTTAAAAGCACTCTCATCCAGTATGTAGATGATTTGCTTTTATGATCAGATTAAGAGCAAGATTGTCAAGAAGACACACTGCTCTTGCTTAAAACTCTAGCAAGCAATGGCCATAAAGTTAATAAATCAATGTTGCAGTATTGTCAAAAACAAGTCACATACCTTGGGCAGACTATTGGTTACAATCTTAAGTCCATTACAGAAGACAGGGTGCTTGTAATCATGAATTACCCTCAGCCACAAACCATCAGGAAAGAGAAAAAGCAAAATGAAAGTATTGAGTGGACTGCCCCTTCCACTGAGATGTTTTGCTCTCTCATGCAGGCTCCTGCATTAGGTATTCCAGATTATACTAAAAAGGTTTATCTCTTTGAACAGGCCTCAAATGGATACATGTCTGCTGTTCTTGCTCAAAAAACTTCTATGGGCCATAAGCCCTTAGGTTATTACAGTGCAAAACAAGATTATGTTGTGGGTGGCTTATTTCTATGTGAACAGGCCCTTGCTGCTGCTGCCTTAGCTGTTGAAAAGTCCTCTTCCATCACTTTGGGGCATCCTGTTACTCTGTATGCTGAACATTCCTTGTATGCAGTGTTTGAAAAGGCTAAATCCTGTCTCACTCCCCAAAGACGTTCTAGATATGAAGTTATCCAATGTCAATTTGCGCATTGTGAGGCGTTCTATTGTTAACCCTGCCACTTTTCTTGCCCAGGAGTTTGATGACAAAACACCTCATGATTGTGTTGTATAGTCCCCTACTCACCAAGACAATTTGAATATCTCTGAAGATCCTTTGTCTACCGGCATTATTGTCTTTGTAGATGGTTCTTCTAGTATTGATCAATGCACAGGTTTACGGCATACAGGTGCAGCAGT
This sequence comes from Aquarana catesbeiana, assembly GCF_042186555.1. Taxonomy (NCBI): domain Eukaryota; kingdom Metazoa; phylum Chordata; class Amphibia; order Anura; family Ranidae; genus Aquarana; species Aquarana catesbeiana. Next base: position 21,948,615 of record NC_133327.1, read on the forward strand.
AGTGGCATTGCAACATGATTCTTTTGTTGTTGTTTCTCAATGGGCACTACCTAACAACTTTTCTGCTCAGGCTGCTGAATTAATTGTTGTTATTGTTGCTCTATCTGAATTTCAAAATTCACCTATAACTATCTATTCTGACTCTGCCTATGTTTGCTCTACTATTCATGTCAATGCTTCTGTCTGGGAGCGCAGGGGGTTTGTTAAAAGTGATGGTTCCCCTGCATAACATAAACACTTGCTTCAGCAACTTCTTACTACAGTTACATTACCCTCCCAACTTGCAGTTGTTAAGTGCGCTGCACATACAGGGGGGAATGATGTTATTAGCCGAGGGAATCACATGGCTGATGCAGCAGCCAAGGAGGCAGCTTACATGGTGACACCTTACCCAGCATACATTATGAACGTAACACCTGAATCAGTAGAATCTAAATCAGGATCCTCAAAAGCTGAGATGTTCAAAGTCTTCTAGAATGTCAGACAAATGCACCAGTGTTGGAAAAAGAGCTATGGAAATCTAGGGGTAGTCTACTTTGCCCTGCCACAGGATTGTGGAGACAAGTGGGGTACAGAAAATTGTTGCTTCCTCAAGCATTACTTTCTGTAATGCTGACAGAATTACACTTACCAACCCATGAGTCAAAAAACTCACTTATGGCACAGCTCAGCATAGAATGGTATGTCCCTAATTTAGCAGAGCAAGTCACTTACTTCTTACACAACTGTGCCATTTGCCAAACATACATGCCAAGTCACACACAAAAAGTGGTTATGTCTACCATTCCAAGACCTCAAGGTCCCTTTATACATCTTCACATGGACTTCATTGATATGACGGAACAATGCCAAAGATATAGGTACATTTTAGTGATTGTCTGCCCTTTTTCAAAATGGATAGAGGACTTTCCATGTGTACATGCAGATGCAAAAACAATAGCTAAATGTCTAATCTGAGAGGTGTTTCCCATGTTTGGGATTTGCATAGCTCTCAGATCAGACAATGGAAGTAATTTCTCTAATTAAATCATTGCTCATATCTGTACCATGCTTGGCATAAGACAGAAACTGGTGAGTATTTATCATACACAATCAAATGGATTGGTTGAAAGGATGAACGGGCTGTTGAAAACAAAATTAGCTAAAATCTGCAGGACCACAGGAAAGACTTGGGTAGACTGTCTACCACTGGCATTGTTTTGTCTTAGAAATACAAGAGCTAGAGAACATCATTTAACACCACATGAAATTTTGACAGGCATAATTATGCCCACTCCTCGGCTGTAAAAAAGGCAGAATAGAGATGCAGAGACCCATAGGCGTGCGCACAGGGTGTGCCAGGTGTGCCTGGGCACACCCTAATCACCCTATGTGGTGCAGATTTCCCCTGTTTAGACCCCTGATAATTCACCAAAGCCCCCTAACAGGACTCCTAAAAAAAAAATGTAAACAATAAAAATGTAAAAAATAATAATAAAAAAAATAATAAAAACTACTAACGCCATCCAGTGCCCTACTGACACCAATCTCTGCTCTACTGACACCGTCAGTATAACTACATATACACAAGCATATGTGTATAAGCTTTGAGAGCTTCGAGGTGCACATCCTAATACAACAGGCTGTGCACACCTATGCAGAGACCCAGTGTAGCATCCTGGGAGATGAAATGTCAGTGTATTTAAGAGTTAACTAAAGCTGTGCAGTTTCTTTCCAAACAGATTCCAGTTCCAGAAGCAATATCTCATCCAGGCGGAGGCAATCCAAAATAAATATCAGTGATTCCTGGAGACTACGTGTATATTAAAATGCATAAGAGAAAGTGGAAAGATCTGGAATTTGAGGGTCCATTTGAAGAAATGTTTTCAACTCCAACAGCAGTTAAAGTCCAGGTGAGATCAGTATGGTATCATTTCAGCCAATGCAAGCTGAAACCAAGACTGACTGTTTCAAGGAAAAAAGACTTTTGGACTTTATCTATACTAAGAAACCCCTGACGCCTGTGCATGCTAATCTCTGTGTCAGGAATTGTATTTGCTGTAACTGCTCTTATATGTAATGAATATTTTTATAGAGAACACATTAAGAAGTTAAGAGACAAATTGAAAAATTGTTGTAATCAGGTTAATGCTTCATTTACTTGTAGACAAAAGAGAAGCGCAATTGAACCTCACAATATTGTAGGAAAATATCGTGAACATGTACATTTAACTGAAAATTCATGGTATAGACACGTACGTGCCATTGCTTCAGTTTGCTTAAGTGCGCATGTGCCGATGATGTCGGCACATGCAAATACAGGGATATCTCCTAAACCGTACAGGTTTAGGAGATATCCAATGCAGGCACAGGTAAGCCTAATTATAGGCTTGCCTGTAGTATAAAGTGGTTGTAAACCACTTTAAAGTGGAGTTCCACCCAAAAATGGAACTTCCACTTTTTGGATCCCCCCCCCCTCCGGTGTCACATTTGGCACCTTTCAGGGGGGAGGAGGGAGCAGATACCTGTCTAATACAGGTATTTGCTCCCACTTCCTGGCATAGATCACCGCGATCTTCCGCCGCCTACCCCGTCCTCCCCCGCTGTATTACAGGAAGATGGTTGGAATTAATGCCATATTTATTCTGTACAGTTCAAACTCTGTGAAAAGATAACATAAGTATTGCTAGTGACACCTATAATAAATGTTCCCGTGTATGGCATGAATATGCAGGCAGCATGACATGGTTTGGGGGACAGCAATTAGTAGATGGTACAGGGCAGAATTTGGGGAATAATACTAACTGTAAAAACATAATTTGTGTGAAATATTTACAGTCAGGGACTTCTCCTATAATGGATTTTTATTGGCAATGTGGGGAAAAGGCTTATTCTAAGTTACCAGCTAACTGGATGGGATCTTGTACTATGATAAAACTGTATGGTCACACCCTTATTATTCCAGTAGACAGGTGGGATGTAGGAACACAAAATACACATTTGACTAGGGGAAAACATTTGAGTAGACAGCGTAGAGGCAATTACTTTGTAGATAAATCTGAAGTGCCCTATGAGTACAGATTATTCTCTGAAACCTTTTTTGAAGGTAAAAAAGTTCTATCTTGGTCTCATCAGACCAGAGAATCTTATTTCTCACCATCTTGGAGTCCTTTAGATGTTTTTTAGCAAACTCCTTGCGGGCTTTCATGTGTCTTGCACTGAGGAGAGCCTTCCGTCGGGCCACTCTACCATAAAGCCCTGACTGATGGAGGGCTGCAGTGATGGTTGACTTTGTACAACTTTCTCCCATCTCCCGACTGCATCTCTGGAGCTCAGCCACAGTGATCTTTGGGTTCTTCTTTACCTCTCTCACGAAGGCTTTTCTCCCCCCATAGCTCAGTTTGGCTGGACGGCCAGCTCTAGGAAGGGTTCTGGTCATCCCAAACGTCTTCCATTTAAGTATTATGGAGGCCACTGTGCTCTTAGGAACCTTAAGTGCAGCAGAAATTTTTTTGTAACCTTGGCCAGATCTGTGCCTTGCCACAATTATGTCTCTGAGCTCTTCAGGCAGTTCCTTTGACCTCATGATTCTCATTTGCTCTGACATGCACTGTGAGCTGTAAGGTCTTATATAGACAGGTTTGTGGCTTTCCTAATCAAGTCCAATCAGTATAATAAAACACAGCTGGACTCAAATTAAGGTGTAGAACCATCTCAAGGATGATCAGAAGAAATGGACAGCACCTGAGTTAAATATATGAGTGTCACAGCAAAGAGTCTGAATACTTAGGACCATGTGATATTTCAATTTTTCTTTTTTAATAAATCTGCAAAAATGTCAACAATTCTGTGTTTTTCTGTCAATATGGGGTGCTGTGTGTACATTAATGAGGAAAACATGAACTTAAATGATTTTAGCAAATGGCTGCAATATAACAAAGAGTGAAAATTTAAGGGGGTCTGAATACTTTCTGTCCCCACTGTATAAGACATAAGGTGGGGTTATTGCAAGTTCATTTTCCCAAAGTCATAAATCTGTTATCCTTGAGTTGGTAAAGTTTTATCAGGACAAGAAGGGTTTGATTTAACAAGACTGGGTGCCATACTGTCTCTACACAAGTATTGTAATAGGCAAAACCATAGACAAAGGGAAAGGAATGTAGTTCCTATATGGTTTCCTGGGTCACAGCAGCAACTATCAGATTGAATGCTGGTGCCTTGTGTGACTCTGATTGCCATCTTGGGTTAGGCAGAGTCTATTAACAGGTTCCCGACCAGCTCACACACATTTACTGCGGGACAATGGCACCGCTGCGCAAAATCCTGCACGGGGTTCCCTTTAAGAACTGCCAAAAGGGCATGCTTGCCCGCTGCATTTTTGGGGGACCAGATGTGCATGGCCGGCGGGCACGATCATGTGCACGAGAGCCAAGCACAGGGATTTGTGTGTGTAAACCCATAAATCCTGTGCTATCAGGGCAGAGGAGAAATATTGTTTGTTCCTACTACATAGGAACAACGATATGTCTCCTCCCCTAGTCAGTCCTAACCCCATACAGTTAGAACACACTGAGGGAACGTACATTTAACCCCTTCATCGCCCCCTAGTGTTAACTTCTTCCCTGCAAGTGACATTTACACAGTAATCAGTGCATATTTATAGCACTGATCGCTGTATAAATGTCAATGGTCCCAAAAATGTGTCAAAAGTGTACGATTTGTCTGTCGCAATATCGCAGTACCGCTAAAAATCTGAGATCACCACCATAACCAGTAAAAAAAAAAAATAATAATAAAAATGCCATACAAATGGCATAAATCTTTCCCATAGTTTGTAGACGCTATAACTTTTGCGCAAACCAATATATATATACGCTTATTGCGATTTTTTTTACCAAAAGTATGTTGAAGAATATATTGACCTAATCTGATGAAGACATTTGTTTTTCTTTTTTTTATATCCAGAAAACTTTTATTGAAAATTAAAAGCATACAGTCCAAAGATCCACAATCCAGGCATTTATAACAAGATATACCTTCACAAGTTCCCTGAGAACCATGCCTCAAATATATAATTTATCAATCATTTCACATTTCTACACCATACAGATAAAACACTACTCACAAAATCTATTACTTCTATACCGCTAAGCTTCCGGACTACACCGCTATTACAACACAACCCACACATCTTGCTCTGACAGAGTATGGGAGCATGCAATCCCTCAGCCCGCGTTTAGTCGCAGGAGTCTATCCATGACTAGGTCTTCCGGGGCCAGTCCCGGAGTTCCCAACCATGGCTCCCACAGTTTTTCAAATTTAATTGGACAGCCTATATGTTGATATATAATTTTCTCCATTCCTAGCATGTTACCTACTGCAGTAATCCAATCCTTAACCAATGGGGGTGATTCAGATTTCCAAATGTAGCATGATCAACTTACGAGCCATGAAAAGGGCCCTAGTGAGAGCTTCCCTAGTGTGTGGTTCCCACGCCAATTCATCCAGCAAATTCAGAATGCACTGTCTAGGGTCTAGAGGAATCTGCACCCGAAACACTGCAGACAGGACGTCTATCACCCCCCTCCAATATACGTGCAATTTGGTGCAGCGCCAAAGCATGTGTATCAAGTCACTATGATCCCTTTTGCATCTAGTGCACTAAGGGGTGGGTGTCAGTCCCATGGCATGCAATCTATGTGGTGTGTAATATACTCTCAGAAGTGTAAATAATTGAGTCAACCTTTGCGTCACATTCAGGGAACAAATAGAGACTGATTGTAGGGCTTCCTCCCACTGATCCTCATCCAGGGGCCCTATGTCTGCTTCCCATTTTCTTTTAACGGTAAGAGGGTGTTTTGAGAGGTACGTGCTTGATAGTGTGCTGTAACACTGGGACATAAATCCTTTGGATATCTCTGCAGTCTTAAGTTGAGAAAGAATGGGATTAGGGTCCATATGCCACTCGGAGGTCATAGACTGGGCTATAAAAGCGTGTCTGAGTTGCATATAGTAGAACTGCATATGTTGTGGTAACCCATATTTCTCTCTCAAAGTTTCAAAAGACAATAATTTCCCATTACTAATAACTTGAGTCAAGTAGAAAATGCCATGTCTCTTCCACCTATCCGCGTGCTGCAATTTGACCAACTCAGGGTAGGACTCGTTTGCCCAGATAGGGCTAAATTCATTGAAGCCTGTTGCCCCTTGCAAATACCTGACTTTGTTCCATATTTTCTGTATTAAGCTGTATGTGGAGAAGCTTTTTTGGGGTTTACCAAAGGCCGATGCCTCAAGAGCAGTTGGAATTGATTTCCCACCCACTGTACTGTTCTTCGGAAGCACTAGGGGATCTGTCACCTGAGTCTCCCTCCATAGTCATGGTGCCTATCAAATGTTGCAGTTGAGAGGCCAGATAATACAACCATGGATTCGGGAGAGCAAGGCCACCGTCATCTTTAGGGCGTTGTAGATGCTCTAACTTTATCCTGGGGGATCTATTTTTCCAGATTAGTTCACGAAATATAGTATTAACTATCCTGAAGGTCTTCAGTGGGATCATTACTGGGGAATTGTGTAGCATGTATAGCAATTGGGGCATCAGAATCATTTTAATTAGATTCACTCTGCCCACAACCGACATACACAAGGTATTCCATGTTTTGACCCCTTGGCGAAATCTGGCCAGTAGCGGGGAAATACTTAGTTGGCCATATTCCCTAATTTGGGGTGACACCCATATCCCCAGATATTTAAAGGAAGTGGCAACTTGCCACTACTCGCTCTCCATCTTGTAATTTGACCTTATCTAGGGGCATCAATGCAGACTTAGTCCAATTTATTTTCAGGCCTGAGAATTCCCCAAAACGAATCACTGTTTCCATCGTGTTCCTCAGGGATTGCTCCATATCCCCCAACAGTATCATTGTATCATCGGCATAGAGCATCACCTTCTCCTGTCTATCTCCATAGCAGAAGCCTGTAATACCCCCATAATCTCTAATCTTAATTGCCAGTGGCTCTATTGCCAGGGAAAACAGCAGGGGGGACAGAGGGCACTCCTGCCACGTGCCCCGGCCTAAGGTAAATGAAAGTGACAGTCTGCCAGCCTCTCTAATGAAAGCTTGAGGGCAGTGATACAACAAGCGCACCCAGGTAATGTATGCGGCACCAAAGCCAAATCGCCTCAGTACCTCCCAAAGATAAGGCCATTCCACGCTGCCAAAGGCTTTCATAGTATCTAATGACAGGAGAGCCCTGGTTCCCTTGTTGTCAGCTTGGGATTGCATGTTAAGGAATAGCCTTCTTTATAAATCCCGCCTGGTCCGGGTGTATAACTGAAGTGATTACCTTATTTAACCTAAGGGCTAGTATTTTGGCCAGAATTTTAATGTCTGACTGAAGTAACGATATCGGCCTATAGGAGGCCGGATCTATGGGGTCCTTCCCCTGTTTTAAAATCAACACAATATGGGCTTGAGACATAGAAGGTGGAAGGACAGACTGATCTCTAGCTGCGTTAAACACTTTCAATAATTTGGGTAGCAATACCTCAGAGTAGCTTTTGTATATCTCCATAGGGATACCATCCCCCCCAGGAGCTTTACAATTAGGAAAAGCTGCCACCACCACCTGCAGCTCTTCCAGGGATAATGGAGAATCTAACTCCTTGCATTGAGAGGCTGAGAGCTGTGGGAAAACAATTTCATCCAAGTAACAACACAGTTCCCCGGAGCCATGCATTGAGGTCGGGCGATACAGTGTGCAGCTAGTGTTTTTAATTTTAAATCAGGAGAGTGTACCAACTGTCCCCCTTTGGTTTTTATGGTTCCAATAACTGGAGATTTCTGTTCTGAATTAGCAATTCTAGCCAGAAGACGGCCTGTTGTTTCCCCCTCCTCAAAAAAAGCTGTTTTGGAGAAAAACCTCTTCTTTTCCGCCATCGAGGCCAGGAGGTGCTCATAAGCAGATTGAGCCGCCTGCCAGGCCTCCCTAGCGGAGTCAGTGGGATCCTGCACATATTTCTCCTCCAGGGAATGGACCTGTACCTCTAGAGCTTCCCTAAGAGCTTCAGAACGCTGTTTGACCTTGGTGACCTCCTTGCTTAGCAGCCTTCGTAAGTAGAGTTTACATTTCTCCCCCTCTGCCAGAACAGCGGCTGAATTAGGCTGGTGCTTAAAAAATTTACGGATGCCCCCCTCTAGTTTCTCGGGGGATGTAAACAACTGAAGCCAAAAGGCATTAAATTTCCAGGGTGCTTTGGGGAGTGTGGAAGCCTGTGTCACAATAAGGTTTATTACCATATAGGAGTGATCCGATACACACCTGGGTTTGTAAGAGATGTCAGAAACCGAGGGGAGCATAGCCGAGTTCTCCACAGCTAGATCTATCCTGGATAATGACCCGTGAGTTTTTGAAAAGCAGGAGAATTGTTTAATTGCAGGATTTCTATGTCTCCATAGGTCTAACCATCCCAGCTCCTGTAGTAGCCTAGCAAGTGGTGTTACCCTGCGTGGAGCTTGTATACCCGGGAGTGGATGCTTGTCTAAACCTGGGTCCAGCCAACTATTAAAGTCCCCCACAATGAGCATAGGGAGGTTCGGCTTATCTGTCAAAAACTCCAGGAGAGGCGAAGCACCTGCGCATCAAATGGAGGGGGTATATACACACAGGCCAAAATACAATGCAAAATACCAATGCGACAGTGTAAAAATACAAATCTCCCCTCTGAATCTATTTTAGATGCATATTCCTGGTAATCCAGGGATCTGTGTATCACTACACTCACACCCCGAGAAAAAGAGGTGTGAGTGGAGTGATAGGCCCAACCTATCCATGTATATTGTAGGCAACTCTTGGTCTCTGCAGTCAGATGCGTTTCCTGTAGGCATATAATCGCAGGATGAAACTTTTTTAGACAAGTAAATATCATTGTACGCTTAAGGGGGGCGTTCATGCCCCTAACATTCCAAGAAATCAAGGATGATGATCCCGCCATTGTAGAAGCGAAGACATCAACAAGCGAGGACTTGCAGTGTTCATCTGTATGATGAGTCCATGGAAGCAGTGATAAGCATTATTGCAAAGGGATGTTGAATTGTCTAGGAGGCTAGTAAGCGGAATCAGGTAGGTCTCTGGACTGTAGAATAGTGCATACTGTAAACGACAACCAGGCACAACAGTGCCAACAAACTTTAGATCCACTTTAGTAGGGGAATTCCATGACAGGCACCCCTCACTGACGTCAGTGCCCCCCAGTGTGGAGCAAAATAATAGGATCATCCAAAACAACTTTGTCAGCCAGGCAAAACACAGCCTAAAAATAGGCCAACTGTGTGATCTTGCATTGCCAACAGAACAAAAAGATGTGTAGACAAAGACATTTGTTTTTCAAAAACATTTCTGGGGATATTTATTATAGCAAAAGTCAAAAATATTGTTTTTTTTTTTCAAAATTTTCGCTCTTTTCTTGGTTTATAGCGCAAAAAATAAAAACTGCAGAGGTGATCAAATACCACCAAAAGAAAGCTCTATTTGTGGGAAAAAAATCTCCTGGGGCTGAAGTGGTTAGAGACCCTTACTTTGCACTCTTGGCACGCATTTTGTGTGTGGCTAGAGTAGGGACAGGTCACCCTTCTGCCAGGGACAGCGCTTAGAGTCAGGGAGTGGTTCCTGAGGAGTAAGGAAAGAGTCCCAGGACCAGCCACATTCTACTCCTTGACAGACACTGTCAGACTTTTACTTACCAGACTGATGAGTCCGCTTGGGCAGAGGTTAGACTCCCTTACTTATCCGACTCACGGCCCCTGGTAGAGCAGACAGGAGGCACGAGAGTGCGGAATGGTATGAGAGCCTGCTGAAGAGATCCAGGTACAGGATGAGAGATGATCTTCAGACAACAGGTCAGTAGTCCGTAACACTGGTAACAGGTGCTGAGCAGGAGCAAGACAGGCAGATCGGGACACAAGCAGGGTTCGGCAACAGACTGGCAGCAAGGTACAATAGGAGCAGGCAGAAGCGGAGTCAAACAGGCCAAGGTCAGGTACAGGCAGCAAACAGGAGAATCCAAGGGCAATCCGGGTCGTCAGGAGATCAGGTAAACAGGAAGACAAGACAGGAAACAGGAACTATGGCACAGGAAGCTGATGATCAGGCAGCACTGAACAGAGTGCCTGACAAACTTAAATAGGCCGGCTTGCTCACAGGCACGCCCTCTGGTGGCCAATCCCATGACCAGCAAGGTGAGCTCTCTGACAGACACTGTCAGCACACCTGTGACCTTCTGCTACTGATTTAACACTGTTATATCTTCTCGTTTCAGGCTGCCTTCCTATCTGGCTTATTGTATATTGTTAAACTTCAGATACAGTATATCCCTTTTTCTCTGCACCTGGACTCTGAGTGATTCCTGCCACCTCACCGTGCTCCAACCACCCACATGCACACCCATGGGACCAGCTTGGCGAATGCTGCCTGGTAGTGGGTAGGGAAATCAGTGAACATCTATTTGCTGATCTCCCCTTCTTGCTAATGACCGAGAAGTTATGTGTAAAACATCACTTCTGGAACCTGGTATCACTTTCCCCATCCAGTATGGCTGGATAAGAAATTAATGGAGTGCGTGGTGTGCACTCTATTAGCTTCAATGGAGGGCAGATAAGACATCAGGGGTCTTTTAGACCCCTGATGTCTCATTAAAGAAAAACTGTCACCAAAAAATGATTCATATAGGGGTCTTTTTGCCTCCACATGATGAAAAAAAAGTTTAGTAAAAATGTAAATAAAATAAAAAGTGTAAAAAATTAAAGCATTTACATGTTACATATCACAGTGCACTCCTGAGTGTGATCATTAATTCTATGCCCATTTTTCATAGATAACTCTAAACTGATGACACATAGGGGCGTTTAAAGCCCTGTCTGTGGCAAACATATGGTACTGAAGTTTTCTGCTGTTTCACAGTTACAGGCAATTTTAAGGTGTGACATGTTGGGTATTTATTTACTTGGCACCACCTCATCTTTAATATTTTACCTGAACTGGGTAGTTTATTTAACTTGTGTACCCTAAAATAAATTTTAGTTTGTTTGGGGTTTGGTAGTTTTTAACTAATCTTCTGTCCCCAAATTATTTTTTTAACATATGTGTACAAAAGAAAATGCAAAAGCTGTTCAGGCAGCGAAAGGGTTGACAGACCAAGCTGTCCAACAATAGTAGCAGTTATAGGGTTGAGATAAACCATTTTCCACTGTCAGGGGTGCATACAATGGTTAGATTGTATTCTTTGATGTAAAACCTTCATCCCACCTTATGCCCTGTTTGTGTCAGGTACGATAGTGAACAGGGGGGTGATGTGAAGGGGGGGCTGAGGACTGTAAAGTGGTGGGGGGGCTGAGGACAGCAATATGGTGGTAGGGGGGCTGAGGACAGTAATGTGGTGGTAGGGGAGGCTGAGGACAGTAATGTGGTGGTGGGGGGGGGCTGAGGACAGCAATATGGTGGTGGGGGGGCTGAGGACAGTAATGTGGTGGTAGGGGGGGCTGAGGACAATAATGTGAAGGGGGACTGAGGACAGTAATGTGAAGGGGGGCTGAGCGCGTTGAGCAGTGGTTTGGGAAAACATCAAACTTTAAGTACATTCCCCAGCTGCAGAGGAGAGGGGGCTGTGATGTGAAGAATCTGAGTCATCACAAAAATGTGATTTGGACCTCTTCTGTAACATTTTACTGATCCGACCTCAGTGAATATTAATTCAATACCCTCACAATAAACATTTCAAAAAGACCTCTAAATGATATGATCTTCCTCAATAACCAACCCCAGAGTTTATCATCTGCTGAATGCTCTTTTTGTCATGATCAGAGAGATAGCAGCCCAGGACCAGAACAAGGTCCACCTAAACTATACTTTCATTAAGAATCAGTTGCTTTAACCACTTGCTGACCGGCTCACGCTGATATATGTCGGCACAGTGGCACGGGTGCACAAAATGATGTACCCGTACGTCACTCCGTCATCGACTCGATGTCCGCCGGCGGCCCACTAACGTGCCACGGAGAGGCAGAACGGAGAGATGCCTATGTAAACAAGGCATTTCCCTGTTTTGCCTAGCAATATGACAGGGATCTACTGCTCCCAGTCACCGGGAGCAGTGATCTCTGTCATGTTCTAGTGAGCCCACCCCCCCACAGTTAGAACACACTGAGGGAACACACTTAACTCCTTGATCCCCTAGTGTTTAACCCCTTCCCTGCCAGTGACATTTACACAGTAATCAGTGCATTTTTATAACACTGATTGCTGTATAAATATTAATGGTCCCTAAATAGTGTCAAAAGTGTCTGATCTGTCCGCTACAATGTCGTACTCATGATAAAAATCGCAGATTGCCGCCCTTACTAATAAAAAAAGAAATTATAATAAAAATACGATAAATCTACCCCCTATTTTGTAAACACGATAACTTTTGCGCAAAACAATCAATATACACTTATTGCGATTTTACCAAATACATGTAGAAAAATACATATTGGCCTTAACTGAGGAAGAAATTCGATTTATATATTTTTGGGGATATTTATTATAGCACAAAGTAAAAAATATTGCTTTAAAAAAAAAATGTTGCTTTTTTTTGTTTATAGCGCAAAAACTAAAAACCACAGAGGTAATCAAATACCACCAAAAGAAAGCTCTATTTGTGGGGAAATAAGGACATCAGTTTTGTTTGAGTACAACGTTGCAAGATCGCGCAATTGTCAGTTAAAGCGACGCCGTGCCGTATCGCAAAAAAGGGCTTAGTCGGGAAGGAGGTAAATCCTTCCAAAGCTGAAGTGGTTACAGAAATACGCACTCCATCAGATCAAGCCCCACTTCTATCCATCACACACTCATTAGATGTTCATTTTTAGCTTTTCCAGAACTGAATCTATGATGTTTAATTCAAACCCTTAAAGACAGAAGTCCCTAAAAACACAAAAGTATATATGGTAGGCTGAGTCCCCCAGACTCTACTTGAAAATGTCACTCTTGGATTGACTGACTTTTTAAAAGTGAGGCTTTCTTGTAGGAAAACACACTTAGTAAACCTTCCTTTAACGCTCCAATAGTAACATCCACATTATCCCTCCCTGTAACCCCAATTATCTATCTTTCCCTATCCCCGTGTAACCCTAGCGCCAGCCTTTACACTAAACTCCACACTAACCCTCACACTAACCTGCACATTGATCCTCTCCATAATCTCAACACTAACCTACACCTATATAAGCTTAATTCTTTGTTTTTACTCACTTCTCATGCCCTGGGATCTTGAATGCCAAAGACCAGCCATTTGGTGTCATGAACGGTAGATCCCTGAAACAGAATCTACTGCTTTAACCTCTCAGGCTTTAGGTAGCAAAAATCTCATATAGTTTATTAGCCGAAGAAGCAAAAAAATAAAAGGAAGACAATAAAAGTAACACGCATTAAATGTTCTAGGCAATGAGAATAAGTTATTGCAGACTCACCTGACCTGTAAAGGGAAATGAGAATTGTGAAGTATGTGGAGGTGGGATCCTATGACACTAATGAATCTAGTTAATTCTGTGAGTAGATGAATGCATGCCAAGTTTATAATTTAATAGACATACAGTGCAGCTCACACCCTTGGCGTACTTGTAATGTGAAGGGCACGCCTTAGCCAATATCTGGTGAAACCTCCTTCTGCCAGTCAAGGGCATCATCAAACATGTAAATGCATCCTAAGTCCACTGTCCAAACCAAGTTTAAATACCAGGAGTTATGTTTTACACTATTGTTTCTATAAAATAGCTCTTTAAATACAATACCTAGCGGATGATGTAGAATGCTTTTACAGGAAGCTCGTACCTTGCCATAATTATTGTCTGGTTGACAGAAAAATACAGTTCCTATGAAAAAAGTCTCACTCCTTTAAAGTTTTTATATTTTACCAAGCACTGAATCATATTTTTTGCTGATCAACTCAACTCCCGAATATGTTTAATGCTTGCATGCCAAATAATAATCATGATAAATGTGACATCCCTAATTCCTCCTAATTAAATAAAAAGCCTAAGCCCTGAAAACGGAGAATCTTTAATGTGTTGTCTTGTTATGAATGAATAAAAAATACTTTGGACACCTAAAGCTTTTGTTTTGTGCCTTCGTTAGACTTCACATAGATTTTATATTGCTTTTACAGTATGTGCAGCTCACACCCTGTTGTGATTACTGTCTCAAGTTGACAGCAAAAACATTTTAGACAGATATGATAACATCCCCTGTCCCCAGAGAGACGAACGGTGGCGATCACCCTGCCACCTCCCACGGGCGATGAACAGCGGCAATCACCTGCCACCCCCCCCCCCCCCAGGAGGGAGGGAGGGGGAGACACTAGACACTGTAAAAGGAAATGAGAACTGTGAAGTATGTAAAGGAGGAATCATATGACACTAATGAATTGAATTAATTCTGTGAGCAGATGAATGCATGCCAAGTTTAGAATATTATAGACAATAGACATACAGTGCAGCTCACATCCTCAGTGTACTTGTAATGCGAAGGGCACACCTTAGCCCAATGGTTCTCAACCTCAGCCCTCAAGTACCCCCAACAGGCCATGTTTTGTGAATTTCTCTTCGATAAAATAGCTGTCCAAAATACCAAGCCATTGACTCTGATTTAAAGCACCTGTGCAAGATAAGGGACAACCTGCAAACCTGGCCTGTTGGGGGTACTTGAGGACAGGGACTAGAACCACTGCCTTAGCCAATACCGTGTGGAGCCTCCTTCAGCCAGTCAAGGGCACCCTCAAACATGTAATGGATCCTAAGTCCACACCAAGGTCCTTTGTTTAACCACTTCCAGCCCAAGGCTGTCATATGATGTCCTTGAGGTTCAGTGGGAATATCTGAATGATGGGTGCAGCTACAGGCCATAAAAACAATCATAGCGGCAGTTCCCTTGCTTGATTGTTCTTCAAGGCGACGGGGGGGCATCCCCCCTCCCGCCACCATCCTGTGTTTCTCTGGGCTTTCCCATGCCATCGGGAACCTGGAGAAAGATTTGAGCGCTGCCGGATGATGACCATAGAGATTTTCGGTGACCAGTTGGTCACCAGTGATCTCTATGACCGTCGGAGGCACGGGCGCCGCATTATGACATCACTTCAGGGCCACGATTGTAAACAAAGCCGCGGCTGGTAAGCATGAGATTGTGATTTTTTTTTTATCTCATGCTTTCCAGCCTGGAGAAGAGATGTAGGGTCTTATTGATTATCTTATGCATCACTCCATAAAGAGGAGCTGTCACACACCATTCCTATTATAAGGGATGTTGACATTCCTTGTAATAGGTATAAAAGTGATAAAAAAAAATGTAAAAAAGAAAGTGTAAAAATAAAAAAATGAAGTAAAATAAATAAAAAAATAAAATTTTTAAAACACCCCTGTCCCCGGTAGCTCGCGCTCAGAAGTGAAGGCAAATGTAAATGCCGTTCAAACCACACATGTGAGGTATCGCCGAGTGCGTTAGAGCACGAGCAACAATTCTAGCACTAGACCTCCCCTGTAACTCTAAACTGGTAACCTGTAAAAAAATTTAAAGCATCGCCTATGAAGATTTTTAAGTACCGAATTTTGGTGCCATTCCACGAGTGTGTGCAATTTTAAAGCGTGACATGTTGGGTATCTATTTACTCAGCGTAACATCATTTATCACATTATACAAAAAATTGGGCTAACTTTACTGTTTTGTTATTTTTTTAATTCATAAAACTGTTTCTTTTCCAAAAAAAAAAAGTTAAAAAATTGTTGCGTAAATACCATGCGAGATAAAAAGTTGCAATGACCACCATTTTATTCCCTTGGGTGTCTGCTAAAAAAAATATATATAATGTTCGGGGGTTCTGAGTAATTGTCTAGCAAAAAAATGATGATTTTTACATGTAGGAGAGGAGTGCCAGAATAGGCCTGGTATGGAAGTGGTTAAATACCAGGAGTTATGTTTTATACTATTGTTTCTATAAAATAAATTAACAGAGCTAAACTCTTTAAATAAAATACCTAGCGGATTGTTTGCATGCCAAATAATTAATCATGATAAATGTGACATCCCTAATTCCTCCTAATTAAATAAAAAGCCTAAGCCCTGAAGGAGGAGAATCTTGAATGTGTTGTCTTGTTATGAACTAATACAAAAATACTTTGGACGCCTAAAGCTTTTGCCTTGTGCCTTCATTAGACTTCACACAGATTTTATATTGCTTTTATGTGCAGTTCACACCCTGCCATGATTACTGTCTCAAGTTGACAGCAAAAACATTTTAGCCAGATAAGATGAAGAAGGCCTCTCTTACACCCAGTGGTGGCTGGTGCTCAAAATTTCGGGGGGAGGCACAAAGTAACATCCCCCGCCCCAGAGAGACGAATGGTGGCGATCACCCCTCTACCTCCCCCAGGAGATGAATGGCGGTGATCACTTGCCATCCCCCCACCGGAGAGAGGGGAGACACTAGACACTGTGAATGCTGCCTTACCTTATGGAGTAGGGGAAAGGAAGGGCCCGGGTCGCTCCAGCGGACACACAGTGGGACATTCTCCTCCAGGCCAAAGTAAGTGTGTCCTGAGACACGAATGGCCAGGGAGTACTAAGACATTGTTTACACCTCTAACTCAGAGCCCCTGGCAGTGTAAACAGGGGGTGCAGGAGTACAGAGTGGCATGATTGCCTGTAAGTCTTGCTAGCAGCAGGGCAGGTGTCCACGCTGGGCAGGTGAAGTTGTCAGAAGGTTCTAGTAGCAGGCCAGCTGGTAGGCAACTGGTAGGCAGCATACTGAAGTAGGCTGGTGCTGGTAAGAGCTGGCAGCTGAGAAGGCTGCTCGTAGCAGACTGTAGGTCAGAAGGAACAGCAGGGTGGTAGGCAGGTACTGGAGACAGCAGGCAGAGTAGCAGAGTCAGACAGGCCAGGTCATACACAGACAGGAGCATGGTCAGGAAACAGGTCAGATCTGGAAATGATCAGTGAAGCAGGAGCCAATAGAGCAGACAGAAGTGGAGGTCTGGACAAGCCAATGTCAGTGCAGGTGGACTTCAGAGAGTGGTCAAGACAAGCCAGGTCAGCAACTGGAATCAGGATACAGAATCACATGGTCACAGGATACACAGGAGGCTAAAGACAAAGCAACACTGATCCTGAGCATTGGCCCAGTTTAAATAGGCAGTTTGGCACCAACATCTGTCACAGGTGCACGTGAGCACAAAAGGGAACATGTATTAGCCTGTGCACAGAAGTCCATCCAGAGGCGCCATCTCATCTATTGGCATGCCCTTCCTTACACAATTCCTATAAAAAGTATTCACCCCTGTGAAAGCTTTTGTATTTTATAAATCATTGAATCGTGTTTGTTTGCTGACCTACTGATCCTGCATATGTTTAACATTTACATTGCAAACAATCATGATGCCTCCTAGGTACTTGTGAAACCTAGGTCCAAAAGAAAGAGATATTTAAAACGGAGGTCCGCCCAACCCTACAAAAATTAAAAGCCAGCAGCTACACATACTGCAGCTGCTAACTTTTAGGAATAGGACACTTACCTGTCCCGGAGTCCAGCGATGTTGGCACCTCAACTGATGGATGCTGCCGCCGCCATTGCCAGTAAGGGAACACGGTAGTGAAGCATTACGGTTTCATGCCGGGTCCCTACTGCGCATGCACAAGGCACCGCTGTGCTCTCCTACTGGCCCAGAGGTGGGGTAAGGAGGAGGGAGCCGAGCTGCTGATGTAATGCGCTGTGGCCCATACTCCCAGGAGAGGGGATAGGGTACCTGTCAAATACAGGTATCTGCTCCCCCGTCCCCCCAAAAGGTGCCAAATGTGGCACAGGAGGGGGAGGAGACAAATGAGCAGAAGTTCCACTTTTGGGGGGAACTCCGCTTTAAGCCCCTGAAACATGTTGTCTTGTTATTAAATAATACCAACATTAAAATACCTTGGACTCCTAAAGCTTCTGTTTGGTGCCTTCATTAGATGTCACACAAGTTTCATAATGCTTTTATGTGCAGCTCACACACTGACATCAATACAATCTCAGGATGACAAGAAAAGAAACGATTATAAAAAGTATTTACCCCTTGGAAGTTGTCAGATGTTTATACAGAAATATTAAAACAATTTTATATTTATGGAAATAAGTGTCAATCTAAAATAAGGAGATTTTCACATGTTTCCACAACTCAATAAAACAACTTAAATTCTTTTATCCATGCTAAGTTGAAGACAAAAGGATGTGAACCAATAGTGTGCAAAAAAATATATATTTATTTACTAACAATCAGTGTAAAATTATATCAAACATACAATTGGTGTTAACACAAAATATACTCCAACCTGTCCAGAATGTGTATAAAACAGATGCGAAGATTATAACCTCAAACTCAAAGTTTTAAAATATCAACGTAAAACTAAATAACCCTTCAGTGAGCAACTAACAGCTTTTAGAGACTAGCAGATTATAAAAACAAACAAGTGTGGATATTGACACCTAAAGCAGCGTACACACGATCGGATTTTCCAACGGGAAATGTGTGATGACAGTCTGTTGGTGGAAAATCCGACCATTTGTATGCTCCATTGGACAATTGTTGTCGAATTTTCCACTGACAAATGTTGGATGGCTGGCTTTAAAATTTTCCGCGGACAAATGTCTGTTGTCGGATTTTCCGAGCGTGTGTACACAAGTCCGTCGGACAAAAGTCCAAAGTACAAACACGCATGCTCGGAAGCAAGACACATAGCCAAGTATTTTTCCATTTTTTTTATTTAATAGAGATCACAAGAAGGTCCTATAAAAATCAAGTGGAAGGCAGCGATGGAGAAACTGTTGGAACTGGTGAAGCCTTTGTACCCCAGGACAGACCTCAAATATGTGAAGAGCAAAATTAGGAACCTGAGGAGTACATTTATAGGAAGCACAAGAATGTCCTGGACTCTGAGAGATCGGGAGCAGCAGCAGATGACCGGTATGTCCCCAGGCTGTGGTATCACAACAGCCTGCGGTTTTTGACAGACCAGACCGAACCCAGGCCATCGCTGTCAATACTCCCTTCCACATCGGCTGAGGCCATTATTTTTCTTGTGCATTATATTCCAAAAAAATGAAAATAAATTAGACATGTTCTCTGCCGTCCAAATCAAAATTCAATAACTTAACCAAAAAGTGAATTCTCTGCATACAAAAAGAAATAAAGTATAACAACTAAAATCATAATTTAAAAAACAAAAAAAAAGCTAATTAAAAATTGTATGGATGAGGAAAAGGGGGCTTCCCCAGCTGCTCTGGGGGGTCATGGGAGATGTGAGGACGTAACGTTCATCATGGAGGGAGGGGCCGGAGTGTGTCGGCTGGCGCGTGAAGCAGGTGCCGACTTGAGGAGAGACGTGGCAGTCCCGGAGGAAGAGAAGGAGAGGGAGATGCTCCGTGCCCGCATATGACACCTCTGCCGGCTGTTCCGGAACCCACGCGCTGCATAGGAGTTTAGGTGAATCAGTGGGGCTGGGGCAGAGCAGGATGGCCTGCGGGAATCATGGGTGGCATGCCCCCGCCCTCTGTATCCCCGCGCTTTGCCACCCTAAACCCAACCACTGGAGCCCCCGCAGAATCCTCTGAGACCAATTGGCGGACCGACCTGTCACGGAGTCACGGAGGTCACTGTCACAATGGTGAGAGGATCTGTGAAGTCAGCAGGGTGAAGACCTGGAGGGAGCCCTGAATTGAGCATCTGAGGAACAACAGGAGCTATTGACAACAGTATTGAAGGGCAGAAAAAGGAGGTACCCCGTAAGGGATGGTATAAGTTAACACTTGAACGTGTCACTGCACATAATAGAAACTGCTGGTTGCTATAGGCTATTGCAGCATATATGAAGTAATTACTGATGGAATGAAGAGGTGATCATGTGAAAAAAGTATATAACATGGAATGGTATATGGGTGCATAATATATGTGTGGCGTATTTATGTCTAATCATTTTAAGTAGGCATATTAAACAGTAGCCCTGCAGCACTCTCTGTAAGGTTTGGGCTGGAGCACAAGATATAAACGAACATTTCTTAGTAGCCGAAAGCACTGCAGAGCGGATTGTAAAATCATACTGCCTACATACTTCCTGTAACAACAGAAAATCAGAGAATCCCTGTTCAGTTCCCCTCTTCTCCTTTCTTTGACTTCCTCTTTTCTTTTATTTTTTTAGGCTGTTTTGCCTCTTCCCACTCTTTAAATTGATTGGGTGGGAGGGAACAGAGTGAGTTAAGGCTGGGGAAATGGATAAGTGGGATTAAAAAGAAAGGCAATATGAGTAAAGCCACAACCAAATCAGCAAGGGGGAGCCCCCAGATCCCCAAAAGATAAAGCCACCATTAGCACGATCAAACAGTATATGTCTCAGGGATCCAGCCCCAAGAACACAGACCAGGAGAAACAAGGGCCAGTTAAAATGGAAAGGAAAAGGGGAACAGAAAAAAAAAACAGGAGAAGCATCAGGGAGGACTTTACAACAGAGAGTGAGCTGGAAATAAGTAGAGTGGAGGAAAAAAGAGCCAATGCCCAAATCCCTACAAAACGAGAAATGATGAAGATGTTCCCGAGATTGGAAAACTCAATAAAATCAGACATAAATATGCTGAGAGTGGATTTGGGAAATCTGTTAGAAAGAGTAGAGACGACAGAAAAAAGAACAGATAAACAAGTACAGGAGCTCCGCAACCTTAAAGAGCAAATTAATATAACACAACAAAATCAGAAGAAAATCTCTACAGATTAGAAGATCAAGTGAATAGAAACAGAAGGCAAAATGTTAGAATTCGCTCAGTCCCAGAAAAAAAGGGAGAAGCTCTGAGAAGAATTATAAATACAATATTAGGCCCCTTATTGGATAAAGGAGTAGATGAATTTCCAAAGATAGAGAGGGTGCACCGGGTCGGAAAATTTTACAACACAGAAGTAGATAGGCCACGGGACATAATAGTAAGATTCAGATTCTATGAAGAGAAAGCAGAAATTTGGATGAAGATGAGAGGAAAACCGCCTTTATTCTTTGAAGGATCTGAGTTACAGGTGTTTACTGATCTGGCACCAGAAACTCTGGCAAGAAGGCTACTCCTTAAACCCCTGCTGGAGCTGATGGGGTCTCAAAATATTAAATATAGCTGGGGTTTCCCAGCTTGTTTGATGGGCTTCAAGGAGGGGAGATCTGCCAGACTACGGTTCCCTGAAGAAATGGTGGAATTCTGTAATAAATTAGATCTGCAGGTCCCAGAGTTGCCTGGTTGGACTGAGGAAGAATAAGAATTTTAACAGAAAGAAGATAGTGAGCAATAATAAGTCAGGAATACAGTTTAAAATGAGTTATCAAGAATCTAAAAACTCAAGATTTTACGTTTTACTCCCATGTACACGGGACGTATGCTAGGATAGACTACATACTGGTTGACCATAGACTTCTTAATAGGATAGTAGAATCCAGCATAGAAATAACTACGTTATTGGACCACGCCCAGTAAGAATGAAAATTATAGTCTCTGAGAACCAAAGACAACCCTTTGCCTGGCAATTAAATGAAGACCTACTCCCCGATGAGGTAGGCTCAAATATTGTGGAAAAGGAATTAGAACATTATTTTGCAACTAATGAAACAGAAGAGATATAGGGGTCTACCCTATGGGAGGCACATAAAACCTACTTTAGGGGGATCCTGATAGACGTAGGAGTAAGGAAAAAAAAAGAGAGAACTGGGAAAATTAGAAATGTAATTGGAGAAATATTTAAAGCTGAACAAGAACATAAAAAACAGAAGAGCCACCACTCAGCGACGTACCAAAAATTAGTAATCAAAAGAGACAAATTAAATGATCTTATGGAGCAAGAGACAAAAAAAACATTTCACAGAATAGCTAAAGAAAGATACCAGTGGGGGAACAAAGCCAGTAAACACTTAGCTAGAATGCTTCAAAAGAAAAGATCTACAAATTATATTGAAAAAATTCAAACTAAGAGAGGAGAAATGGTCCACACAACGAAGGAAATAGGGGAAACGTTTAAAAACTATTATAAGGAATTCAGTTGACCAGCTGGGAGGTCAGTCAGGGGAAAAAAGAGGAAAGATAAATGAATTCCTAAAAAAAGCCAGACTACCAAAGATTTCAGAAAACATAAAGGAGATACTAGGAAATCCTATAACTGGGAAAGAAATTAACAAACCCTTGTCTGACTCAGCCCCGGGGAAAAGCCCTGTCCTGGACGGGTTTACATTATTTTATTATAAAAAATATTAACAAATTTTAACCCCCAAGGTATGTCAATATGTGAATGGCTTGGGGGCTCACTATGAACTGAGAAGGGAGGCCTTGTCCGCTACAATTACAGTAATCCCGAAGGAGGGGAAGGACGGTACTTTGTGTTCCAGCTATAGGCCAATATCGCTGCTAAATGCGGACACCAAATTGTATGCTAAAGTATTAGTGGGACGGGTGAAAGGATTGATGAATACACTGGTACACCCCAATCAAGTAGGATTTATCCCAAGAAGGGAGGGATAATGGGGTGAGAACGCTACTTCTACTTCAGAGGATAAAAGAAAATGGGCCCCCAGGCCTACTCCTGTCGATAGATGCCGAAAAGGCCTTCAACAGGTTAGACTGGGGGCTTATGATACAGACATTAGAAATTATGGGAGTAGGGCCTAGAATGATTCGGTGGATTAAAACACTTTATTTCTATCCTACAGCAACTGTAAAAATCAACAGAACTCCTTCTCTCTCCTTTGAAATTAAAAATGGGACGAGACAAGGCTGTCCCCTATCCCCTCTACTATTCGTGCTGTCCTTAGAATCATTACTAGCAACAATTCGAAATAACCCCGACATTAGTGGATTCAAGGTAGGAGACGAGGAACACAAGCTTGCAGTATTTGCAGATGATGTGTTATTTTATATAACCAATCCTAGGATCACAATGCCTGATCTATTAAAAACTTTAAAACAATATGGCAAAATAACAAACTTTAAAATTAATTTAGAGAAATTGGAAATCTTAAACATAAATGTAAGTAAACTGGAAGAAGGGAAGTTGTAAAAGGAATTTAAATTTTCCTGGAAGAAAGAAATAACGTACCTGGGAATAAAATTAGCTAATTCAATGAAGAAGATCTACAAAATAAACTACATCCGCCTACTAGACGAAATTAAAACTGAAAGTAAAAGGTTAATAAGTAGGCCACTGTCTTGGATAAGACGTATTAACTCCATAAAGATGGTTCTCCTCCCAAAGATTACATATAAGTTCCAGATGCTGCCAGTGGCATTACCACCGTCATATCTTAGAAAGCTAAAATCGATAATAATAAAAGCTATATGGAAAAATAAAAAAACGAGAGTCGCCCTTTTAACATTAAAGCAGGAAAAAAAAAAGAGGAGGGCTGGCAGTCCCCGGCATTCAAAAGCGATAATATTGTCGAGAGTAATAGAGTGGGTTAGGGAAAACAAAGAGAAAAGATGGGTTAATATAGAAAAAAAAATTTGTAACAATTGCACAATTGGGAAATATAATATGGAATCCGCCCCACTATAGGATGCTTGACGAAAACACACATGTATTGACACGGATAGTATTAAAAATTTGGGATATGACGTATAAGCAGCTTAACGGGAAATATAATTCACCTTTAATAGCACTAAAAGAAAATGATTATTTTGCACCTGGGAAAAAGAGAATAGGGGAAACTGGATAAAAAACGATAGGGCACAATAATAGAGACATAATAAAAAAAAGGAGAAATAATATCACTTCAAGAATTAAAACAAAATAAGGATGCATGGGTGATTGATGAGTGGCGGTACCTCCAGTTGAATCAATTTGTCAGAAATTTACCCCAGCCAATAGGATCGGGTGAAGACTTGACTGCGCTGGAAAGGCTTTGTCTAGCAGATAACACAAATAACACTATCTCAAAGATTTATAAATTGTTGATGACAGTGGATGAAGTGGAGGTCCCGCCTTACATTAAAAAATGGGAAAGGGAATTGGGGTCACAGAGGGATAAAATCACTATAGGGAAAAATTTGAAATTAACCCACAGCTCGGCAGTAGACATTAAAACAGCCGGAATGAATTACAAATGCTTAACCAGTTGGTACGCAAACCCAGATAAAACTAGCAAATATCAAAGTGATAAATCGGCGGAATGTTGGTGAGGCTGCAAGGAGGTTGGAACAATGGCCCACCTATGGTGGGGCTGCCCTAAAATTAAAAAATATTGGACAAAGATCTTATTTTTTAATAAAGGAAATCACTAAAATAGAATTAGTGGAAGATCCGTGGACAGTACTCCTACATGGAGTGGATGGAGAAGTAAAACAATACAAAGAATCATTGATACCACACCTTCTAAATGCTGCAAAAAGACTCATCCCCAAGAAATGGCAAGCAGTAGACAGCCCTCTCATTTGGGAGTGGATCGACTCGGTAGAAGAAACATACAACATGGAACGCATGAGATATTGTATAGACGAAAATAGTGAGGGGGTAAAAGATAAGTGGGAGTGTTGGAGAGAATTTGAAAAACATGGAGCTATGCATAAGAACTAAGAGTATAGCTCTATAGCGGGGAAAGGAGGATTTAAACACAGAGGTAGGGAGGGAGAAGTATGTTTAAAAGATTGTACAATAGAGGGGTGTGTAAGTTTTGTATACTTTTTTTTATGTAAGAATAACTAAATACATTTTGTACGTGCATGTGATACAGGCTACCATGATGTGAAATAAGAAGAGACAAAAATGAACTGCAAAAGTTGAATTAAGTCTCTCAAAGAGTTTGCTGAAGTGGCTTGAAAAAAAAAATTGTATGGATGAAAATCCCCAGCCCATCGGGCTTGTTGGGTGTCTTGGGGCTGGAACTGCCAATGTCTGGCATGCTGCTGTGGTGGGTGGGGCTGCTGTGGTGGGTGGGGCTGCTGTGGTGGTTATGGAGGTGGTGGAGGTGGGGCATCCAAATCAGAGATATGGGTTTTTGATGTAATTTCTCCCCTCCGCCCTTGTTGAGGAGCTGGAGGATTAGTTCCTCGCACATCCTCCTTTGCTCCACATTCATATCCCTCAACTTACTAGCTGTCACACAGCCAAATCCCTCAGCTGCATCTGGGGCCGTACTAGTTGCCGTTGTTGCGTGGCTGAGGAAGTAAGCTGTGGCCTCGTCTAGGTTCCTGCTCTTCCTGGCCCTTTTAGCAGGACGGCCAGGAAGTGTATGAAAATGGGACATAATTAATATTTATTTTTTTTTTGGTCATCAATCACACACAATTTTGAGCTCATGACTGTTGCAAATTGAATGTGTAGAAATAGAAAAGACTATCATTCTGACCCCAGCATTTTTCCTTTTTGTCCCAATCATTTTGGCCACTACTGTCTATTGCTATGGAAACCACTTTGTTAAGGCAGAAATTTTTGAACAATATGGTCTAGTTACAGTTTTTCTCCATTGTTTTGGCTCATTTCTTGAAACAGAAATGACATTCTCAAAACAACATGGACAAATCTCCAAACCACTTGGCAATTGTTCACAACTGAATTGCATTTCTCATTCATTTCATCAAAATTGCAAATGTCTCAGTACATGTCTCAGTGTCTCAGTACATCTTTCAAATGATTAAGTACAAGTAGCCTACATTTAGCACAATTTCCAAGTGAATAGATCTTGTTGATCTAAACTGATTGTCAATTCTCAGTCTAATGGTTGTTCTCTCCAAAACGTCTCAGCGTCATTTCATTGTTTAAGTCATCACATGCACAATAGTCTGTTCAATTGTCAAAATTATTCAGGAACATAATACCATGAATACCATATATGAATCTCTTGGAACATTTGATAAAATGATTACAGCAATTGACAGTCAGGTGCAACTAGAACTTGACTAACAAAGGAGGAGTCGGAGTTTGTTTTAGATGACCAATCAAACAGTATGTTTAGTTACCTGACAGGTGCTGTCCATGATTGTAAATGCTGCCAAACATGTATATATAGAGCTTGACCATGCAGGACCAGTACAATTTCTGAACATGGAGGCACCTGGCCAAGTAAATGAACAAGGGAAACTGCCTGCTCGAGGAAGAGGAAGAAGAAGAGGAGGAGGAGTAAGGGTGCATGCTGGTGGAATAGGAGGAAGAGGCAGAGGAGCACAAAGACACTATGCTGTCCCTGATGAAATTCGGGCCACAATTGACCATGTCATCCACCATGGCCTCACAATGGCGGAGGCAGGTCGCCGAGTGCAGCCTAATGTGCCTCGCTCTACAGTCTTCTCTATCATCCAAACCTTTCGCAGGGAAAACAGGTATGTTTTCAGTCAATGATGGAATTATATAATGTATAGGACAGGACACTGTGCATATAGCAACAAATATGTGTATTTACTCATTTACGTATTCATTTAGTGTGTGTGTGTGTGATAGGCCTACAGTATTACAGTATCTTACCTCAGTGGGATGTTACGTATGATACTAACAATGACAAGAAAAATATTGTAGAACATAAACTATGGAATAGTATGGAATAGTTTATTTTCTACAATATTGATGATACAGTTTACAGTAGTATTCCAGTCACTGTGCAGTGATGCATTGGAATTGTGGTGAAGTTACTGTAAGAAAAACAACAATACGATTACATTGGTAACTCATTCTGTACGGAATACATAAGGTATAAATTACGAATGGAGTGTTGTCCTTTGAATTCTGTGTCTAGGATTGGAAGACAACCTGGCACGGGTGGCCGAGGAAAACTTCTCAATGAACAACAAGAACAAGAGATCTGTAACATGGTGTTTGCAAATAATGCCATCACATTGAGACAGATCCGCACTGCAAGACAATGCCATATTCCAAAATGTCAACTCTATAAGCATCTCCACAATAGCCCGCATATTGAAAAAGCATCAGATGACAATGAAGCAAATTTACAGGGTACCATTTGAGAGGAACTCTGACAGAGTAAAAGAGCTGCGGTACCAGTATGTACATGTAAGTCAGTCACTGGTTGTCCATCAAGATATATTGGTTTCAGTACCCACTTTACCTGATTTCTGAATCCAGGTAATGCAGGTATGAAAGTATTTGATTTACGTATCTGATTTATAAACATTTTGTCTAAAAACTGCAGCTTACTGTATGATGCAATTATCATTATAATCCTTATTTTGAAGAATATAACATACAATACAATATAACATACAATAAGAAAAAGGGTCAAAGAGCTGCAATTACAGTAGTGCCTCCCATGTAAATCTATCTAATACTGTGGGTTTTACTGTAACATTTCAGTAAGTCTACTCATTGATAATTTTTCCACTCCCCTTTCTGTCAAATACCCCCTGTAGTACCTCTATATAGGGTACATGTACCCCAGGTTTGGAACCACTGGAATACTGGCCAGTAATATATTGAACTTGTGTAGAACATAGAACATTCCTATGTAACTGTCTGTAACTGTAGTGTATGACTCTTCTGTATGACTAATTTAATGTTTTCTTTTTTTACTCTATTGTAGAGAATAATGGCATTGGAAGGAAACGAGACCTCTCACATACTTGTGTATGTGGATGAGGCTGGCTTCAACCTGGCCAAGGGCCGAAGACGTGGATGAAATTTTATTGGCCACAGGGCCACGGTGGATGTCCCAGGCCAGCGAGGGGGCAATATAACTATGTGTGCTGCCATTTCTAAGAATGGTGTGGCCACTCACATCCCCAGTCTTGGCCCATACAATACACAGAAGCTCCTCATCTTCTTGGACCGCCTTCATTTGGATTTGATCCCTGAAAATAAGAGAGGTCTCATAGGGCCTCACTTACCACAATATATAATTGTATGGGACAATGTGAATTTCCACCGTGGCCTGCTTATCAGGGCCTGGTTCACTGCTCATCCAAGGATGGATATGGTGTTCCTACCACCTTACCCTCCTTTCCTCAACCCTATTACAGTTTTTCTCCATTGTTTTGGCTCATTTCTTGAAACAGAAATGACATTCTCAAAACAACATGGACAAATCTCCAAACCACTTGGCAATTGTTCACAACTGAATTGAATTTCTCATTCATTTCATCAAAATTGCAAATGTCTCAGTACATGTCTCAGTGTCTCAGTACATCTTTCAAATGATTAAGTACAAGTAGCCTACATTTAGCACAATTTCCAAGTGAATAGATCTTGTTGATCTAAACTGATTGTCAATTCTCAGTCTAATGGTTGTTCTCTCCAAAACGTGTCAGCGTCATTTCATTGTTTAAGTCATCACATGCATAATAGTCTGTTCAATTGTCAAAATGAATCAGGAAAAAAATACCATGAATACCATATATGAATCTCTTGGAACATTTGATAAAATGATTACAGCAATTGACAGTCAGGTGCAACTAGAACTTGACTAACAAAGGAGGAGTTGGAGTTGGTCTCAGATGACCAATCAAACAGTATGTTTAGTTACCTGACAGGTTCTGTCCATGATTGTAAATGCTGCCAAACTAGGGTGACCACATTTCCAAACTGCCATTCAGGGACAACCCCCCCCCCCCCCCCCCGCGCCCGCCCAAAAAAGTTGATTTTTGATACTTTTTTTTGCCAATTTTTGGGAAATAAAAGCAAACAGTGGTAACCAGCAGCAGAACTGGGGGACACAGAAGAAAACTGGAGGAGGCGGGGACAGCAGCAGAATTGGGGGACACGGAGGAAAACTGGAGGGGGGGGACAGCAGCAGAACTGGGGGACAGAGAGGAAAACTTGAGGGGTGGGAACAGCAGCAGAACTGGGGGACACGGAGGGAAACTGGAGGGGGGGGGCAGCAGCAGAACTGGGGGACACGGAGGAAAACTGGAGGGGGGGACAGCAGCAGAACTGGGGGACACAAAGGGAAACTGTAGGGGGGGGCGGGGGACAGCAGCAGAATGGAGGGGGAGCATGCTCACTGTAACTGTAAGGGAGGAGGACTCGGACGAGGCTCAGGAGGAGAGAATTTGAACTTGAACTGTGGAGAAGTCGGGCAGCGCGGGCTGCGCTGCTGTCAATGTGCTGCTGGCACTGCTGCAGGGGCTACTGGAGTAGTCGGCACCTCGGCGGCGGCGGGCGGCCCCGGGACTGGCTGGCACTGTCTGATTGTCAATGTGGGCACAGGCTAGCTAGTAAGTGTGGCTCTTTCTGGTGTCAGACTCAGTGTGGTGTCTGTGGCTGAGTGAGGCTGCCTGGCTGGCGGCTGCTCTCTCTCTTGGAGGCGCGCTGCTCAGGCTCAGCCGTAGTAGCTCGTAGGGTGCGGGTGCCCAATGCTCTGACTGCCCACGTGACAATGTCAGCTGACGTCACTGGTTGCTAGACACGGGGCGGCCCTAGCCTAGCAACCAGTAGGTATATGAGGTGTGTGTGTAAATGTTTATAACGGTCAGGGTGGCGGAGTCGGACTGGCGCCTGGCGGTGTGTTTTTTTTTTCGTTCCGGGACAGTGTATTGTCCCGGAATGAAGGTGCCCGGGACACGGGACAAATATCACAAATAAGGGACAATCCCGGGCAATCCGGGACACGTGGGCACCCTATGCCAAACATGTATATATAGAGCTTGACCATGCAAGACCAGTACAATTTCTGAACATGGAGGCCCCTTGCCAAGTAAATATAGTTACATAGTTACATAGTAGGTGAGGTTGAAAAAAGACACAAGTCCATCAAGTCCAACCTATGTGTGTGATTATGTGTCAGTATTGCATTGTATATCCCTGTATGTTGTGGTCATTCAGGTGCTTATCTAATAGTTTCTTGAAGCTATCAATGCTCCCCGCTGAGACCACCGCCTGTGGAAGGGAATTCCACATCCTTGCCGCTCTTACAGTAAAGAACCCTCTACGTAGTTTAAGATTAAACCTCTTTTCTTCTAATTTTAATGAGTGGCCACGAGTCTTGGTAAACTCTCTTCTGCGAAAAAGTTTTATCCCTATTGAGGGGTCACCAGTCCGGTATTTGTAAATTGAAATCATATCCCCTCTCAAGCGTCTCTTCTCCAGAGAGAATAAGTTCAGTGCTCGCAACCTTTCCTCATAACTAAGATCCTCCAGACCCTTTATTAGCTTTGTTGCCCTTCTTTGAACTCGCTCCATTTCCAGTACATCCTTCCTGAGGACTGGTGCCCAGAACTGGACCGCATACTCTAGGTGCGGCCGGACCAGAGTCTTGTAGAGCGGGAGAATTATCGTTTTATCTCTGGAGTTGATCCCCCTTTTAATGCATGCCAATATTCTGTTTGCTTTGTTAGCAGCAGCTTGGCATTGCCTGCCATTGCTGAGCCTATCATCCACTAGGACCCCCAGGTCCTTTTCCATCCTAGATTCCCCCAGAGGTTCTCCCCCCAGCGTATAGAATGCATTCATATTTTTGCCTCCCAAATGCATTATTTTACATTTTTCTACATTGAACCTCATTTGCCATGTAGTCGCCCACCCCATTAATTTGTTCAGGTCTTTTTGCAAGGTTTCCACGTCCTGCGGAGAAGTTATTGCCCTGCTTAGCTTAGTATCGTCTGCAAATACAGAGATTGAACTGTTTATCCCATCCTCCAGATCGTTTATGAACAAATTAAATAGGATTGGTCCCAGCACAGAACCCTGGGGCACCCCACTACCCACCCCTGACCATTCTGAGTACTCCCCATTTATCACCACCCTCTGAACTCGCCCTTGTAGCCAGTTTTCAATCCATGTACTCACCCTATGGTCCATGCCAACAGACCTTATTTTGTACAGTAAACGTTTATGGGGAACTGTGTCAAATGCTTTTGCAAAATCCAGATACACCACGTCTACAGGCCTTCCTTTATCTAGATGGCAACTCACCTCCTCATAGAAGGTTAATAGATTGGTTTGGCAAGAACGATTCTTCATGAATCCATGCTGATTACTGCTAATGATATCGTACGTATTACTAAAATCCTGTATATAGTCCCTTATCATCCCCTCCAAGAGTTTACATACTATCGATGTTAGGCTAACTGGTCTGTAATTCCCAGGGATGTATTTTGGGCCCTTTTTAAATATAGGTGCTACATTGGCTTTTCTCCAATCAGCTGGTACCATTCCAGTCAGTAGACTATCTGTAAAAATTAGGAACAACGGTCTGGCAATCACTTGACTGAGTTCCCTAAGTACCCTCGGATGCAAGCCATCTGGTCCCGGTGATTTATTAATGTTAAGTTTCTCAAGTCTAATTTTAATTCCGTCCTCTGTTAACCATGTAGGTGCTTCCTGTGTTGTGTCATGAGGATAAACACTGCAGTTTTGGTTACTGAAGCCCCCCGATTCACTCGTGAAGACTGAGGAGAAGAATAAATTCAATACCTTCGCCATCTCCCCATCCTTTGTAACCAGATGTCCTTCCTCATTCTTTATGGGGCCAATATGGTCTGTCCTCCCTTTTTTACTGTTTACATACTTAAAGAATTTCTTGGGATTTTTTTTGCTCTCCTCCGCTATGTGTCTTTCATGTTCTATCTTAGCTGTCCTAATTGCACGCTTACATTTCTTATTGCATTCTTTATAAAGTCTGAATGCTGAGGATGATCCCTCAACCTTGTATTTTTTGAAGGCCTTCTCCTTTGCTTTTATATGCATTTTTACATTGGAGTTAAGCCATCCAGGACTTTTGTTCGCTCTTTTAAATTTATTACCCAATGGGATACATTGGCTAATGCCCTTATTTAATATGCTCTTAAAGCAAACCCATCTCTCCTCCGTATTCTTTGTTTCTAATATTTTATCCCAGTTTATGCCTTTTAGCAAGGTTTGTAGTTTAGGGAAGTTGGCTCTTTTGAAATTCAATGTCTTTGTATTCCCTTTATGTTTCCTATTTGTGTGATTTATACTGAAACTAATTGACCTGTGATCACTGTTACCTAAATTGCCCCGCATTTCCACATCCGTGATCAGGTCTGTATTGTTGGTAATCAGTAGATCCAGTAATGTTTTATTTCTAGTTGGTGCGTCTACCATCTGACCCATAAAATTGTCCTGCAAGACATTAAGGAACTGGCGAGCCTTAAATGAATGTGCGGTTCCCTCCGCCCAGTCTATGTCTGGATAATTAAAATCCCCCATTATGATAACACTTCCCATTCTTGCTGCTAATCCAATTTGTGATAGGAGATCCGTCTCCACTTCCTCCCTCAGGTTTGGGGGCCTATAGCATACTCCCAGTATTATTTTCCCCTTAGCTTTATCCCTTTGGAGCTCTACCCATAAGGATTCCACCTCCTCTCTAGCTCCCTCAGTGATGTCATCTCTCACATTCACTTGTACATTATTCTTGATATATAGGCATACCCCTCCCCCTTTTTTACCCTCTCTATCCTTGCGGTATAGGGTATACCCTTGAATGTTTGCCAGCCAATCATGAGAGCTGTTGAACCAGGTCTCTGAAATTCCCACAAAATCCAAATCCTCCTCGTACAACAGTATCTCTAGTTCACCCATCTTGTCCGCCATGCTCCTGGCATTGGTGAACATGCCACATAGTTTAGACCGGTCGCATATTGTCCTCGTATTGGGTGTTTCGAGATTGCAACTAGGACTTGCTACTATACTCACCTTGTGTTTTTGTGCTTTGGTTAACCTACCACTAATGCCCCCAATACTAGCCTCTGGAATATCTTCCGCACTGGCTATCTCTGCCTCTGGACCCTCCCCCCCATCGCCTAGTTTAAAAACCCCTCTAACTTTTTGGCCATCTTCCTTCCCAGCAGATCTGCACCCTCCTCATTTAGGTGCAGTCCGTCCCTTCTATAGTACCGGTTACCAACTGAGAAGTCGGCCCAGTCCTCCAGGAACCCAAACCCCTCCTTACTACACCAGCTCTTCAGCCACTTGTTTACTTCCCTAATCTCCCTCTTCCTTTCTGGTGTGGCTCGATGTACCGGTAGTATTCCTGAGAATACTACCTTGGAGGTCCTTTTCCTCAATTTAGCTCCTAAGTCCCTAAAATCGTTCTTTAGGACACTCCATCTGCCTCTGACTTTGTCATTGGTGCCAACGTGCACCATGACAGCCGGGTCTTCCCCAGCCCCTCCCAGTAATCTGTCCACAAGATCCGTGATGTGCCGAACCCGAGCGCCCGGTAGACAACATACTGTTCGGCGCTTCAGGTCTTGGTTACAGATTGCCCTCTCTGTCCTTCTAAGAATTGAGTCCCCTACCACCAGAATCTGTCTTTCCTTTCCCTTTGCTGCCCCCCCACTCTCACTGGAGGAGTTCTTCCCCCGGCAGCTAGGAGAGTCCCTCATCTCCAGCAGTGCTGGTCCCTGACTGGTTTCACCAATGACACTCAAAGTAGCGTACTTATTGGGATGCTCCAGTCCTGGATCGGCCTCCCTGGCTTTTCCCCCTCTACCCCTCCTGACTGTCACCCATCTACTCTTTGCTAGTGCCAGCACCTCTTTGTCTCCACCCGCCTCTGTGCTGGCCCCTGCCGGCACCTGCCGTGTACGTTCCTGGCTCTCCTTTAGTATGGAGGGACTTCTCAGTGCTGACAGTTGCTTCCCCAGATTCAGAACCTGGGCTTCCAGGGAAACAATGTGCTTACATTTTGCACAGCAGTATTCGCCCTCGATCTGATGATCAAGGAACGCATACATGCGGCAAGATGTACAAAGAGTCGCCTCTCCACACCCGCCGGGCATCGTACCTATTAAATTTAGTGAGGATTTGGGGATTTTACCCTGTCCAAATTACCTAACAGCTAGCTTCCTGGCACTAATACTCAAGACAATACACAGGTACACAACAAGACAATACACAGGTACTCACAGACCTACGTGCAATCGCAGAACAGTCGCAGACC